>NC_087147.1:1545192-1854230 GCF_030705265.1 Helicoverpa armigera | reverse complement strand
CAAAGATTATTTCTGTCATAAACTGCATTTTTTGAAATATTACCCAAATTTTAAGCCAAGCTTATTAACTACTAAACCACTAGAAAATACAACAAGTATAGCACTTGAATTTCACGCTTTTCTGAACAAAATCTCACAGAGAGCGAGTTTCCAAGATTCCGCTGAAATAAAATTAACAGGTAACCGACTTATTAAAGAAAATACCGCGAGGCACGTTAATAAAGTTCCAATGAAATTTTCTGAGTTACAAGTAAACTAGAATTTTCCAAATGAAAACATTTATACGTATTTTGAATTTCTAGGAAAGTGTTTATTACGTTTCTGCAGTTCGGTTTAAACCATGGAGAAATAAATGACTAGCGGAGATGTCATAACGCAGAATCTCCTAAGAAAGTAGCGCGACAACATGCGGGTGTTCGGGGGACGAGGAACGTTACTAACTCAGCTCTTACATACCTTCTTTAAAATCCAAAATAGAATCATCAATCAATCATGACCAATCTTTGACAGATTGGTTTTGATATGACAAGGAACCCGAATGCCTCGTTAGTTCTAGTAACTGATCGTGCCTACTACGTTGCTTGACCTACAAGAAGGCGCCTGACCTACCTTCCTTATGGCATCTCCGCTATCTTTCCTTCCTCCTTGGATTATTAAGTTTAAACTGGTGAGTAATTAACTTGTTTCTAGAACGGTTTTATGAAGTATATACTATAGTACTTAGAGTTAAGCTAATAAATAGGCAATATCTATAGTCTAGATCCAATTGAGCAATACTTTGAATAGCTATAGGCGAATCAGATTAGAATTGGTCATTAAGGCCCGGTTGTTCGTACGTTACGGTAAAGTTAAAGTTAAAATTTTACCGTTGTCATTTTTGACCACGGTTAATTTGACATTTTTGCTAAGAAATTTTAACGTTCAACAACGCTTTTTGAATTTAAACCCTGTCAATTTTACTTTAACTACAATTTAACCCTAACCTTGACGTAACCGAGCTTCGAACAACCGGGCCTAAGACTGAGGGCTTTACGTGTTTTCCAATGTTAGAATATCGCTTCGAATTTAGTATTAAAATAGATGATAGTAGAAAGTCTGACCCATTGGTTAAAATTCTCTCTCAAGAGTCTCAAGTAAGAGTGGGCGGCTTCGATTCTAGATTAGGTAAGTACCGAACCGATGTAATTTGAGTATGTTTTACATACTTTTTTTCTGGTGTATGCTTTGTTGGTTGTCCTTAAATAAAGAAATCAATAAAGACTTTGTTAGTGTTTTTGTAAGAAACAACTTGAGGAAACCTGGAATTATACATATTTCTGAAATCGACAATCCGCTTCGGACAAGCCAAGATCATTCCTTTTGAGACGAATTGCCTCGGTAGATAATAAATAAATAACCACCACTAAATGTAGATACTAAAACATAATTATATTCCAGGAAAAGGCAGATAGATCCTCAAATAGCCATGTTACATTAAAAAGTCCGCTGTTCTTAATCCATATAACTTGATACCCCACTCAAACATTAAGATATCATACTTAACTTTAAAATGAAGTTATCAATAAATAACTAATCTTATTTATTATCCCATCGCTCCACTATTGCATGGAAAACATTCACATAAAAAGATTATACCTCCCATACACAAAAGAGGTATTAAAAGTATTTATAGTTCAACTTGTAAAAGTCACAAGTATTCTACTAAATCAATTTTGTGTCTTTGGATATGTCTCAATCAATCTATGTTTCAAAGTCGTGTTAGTTACACTACTTACAAGTAAAGAACTGTTTAACCGTTTAAGATGAAAATTAGAGGGGACGTAGCTTAGCCCCGGGAGAAGGGGCGCGGGTGAAACCGCCGTCGAAAGGTAGTATGTTATAAAGCTGAAGTTTGTTAAAGCGCTAATCTCAGAAATTTTTGGTCTGATTTGAAAAGACATTTCATTGTAATATGTATTTATAAATATGTATACATGTAGCTATGTATATGTAATTTATCAGTTGTGTTAGGACCCATAACACAAGTTAATTAAAAACTTAGCATGGGGCTAACCGACCATGTGTGGAAAGGTGTCCCGATATTATATATTATATTATATTGCAGTGTTACTTTTTACCCAATTGCGGAAAGTGATACTCCCTTGGCGTGGCTAAAACCACAGGAAACATCTACCATAACGTAGAAATACTGAACCCCAGTTCAAAACTATCGGTGTTTGTTCACAAACTCCTAATGGATGAGTACTTAGGCTCATTCAAATTCATGTCCGAGTTCTAGAAAGTTCCACACAGTTCTAGGCTAGGAATTGGGGCTTATGGCCTTATGGCCGTTCGGGAATGGCGATTAGGGCCTTATAATGGCCCTATGTAGGTCTGGGTGCTGGATATTTGATATTTAATGACTGAGTGTTAGTTTTTACGGGACAGTTATGCTTTTAGGAACGAGTTATTCTGCGAATCCTAGTAATATTATAAGCGTGAATGTTTGAAAGGATGTATGTTTGTGTGTACGTTGGATTCAATTTTGATGAAAGTTGGTAGTAGGTAATACAGCAATCAGAATACCGTTTAAGCTATTTCATTCGGGCGTGGGAAGTAGTATTCTTCAGAACGCGGGTAAAATAGCGGTCAAAAGCTAGTTTTGGCTTATATTTTAAGTAGATAGATAGATAGATATTCTTTATTAGGTACACCAATGTAGATATTAGGAACTTGTGTCTAACATTATATAATGTTTGTATTTACCGTTTATTCCTATTTGCCTAACCCTTTAATCACATGATTTTATTTACTCATATCCCTTTGGTTAAAATGGCTAGCGATTTAAATGAAACTTGGTACAGTTATAAGTATCTATTGACGATTTATATTATATGAAACTTGCTACAAATACAAGCATCTGATGTAAGAGTAACTGGATCAACCAAACAAGTCAGAAGTTGCCCTCATAAATAAAATTCTAATAGAGATATATCTTTTTATTATGAAGACATTTCAATTTATTGTGTACAGTGGGCGTAGATTGTAACTCCTACGTTTAAAACGAATAAAATTGGCTTATCTCACTAATAAAGATGTGTATGCGTGTTCGAATCTCGGGAATTACTGTACCGAAAGTTTTATAGGTCGGAATTTTTGAGGAGGATATTTTTTTGGATTTTTTAATGTAAGTCGGTATAATAAAGTGTTTTAGTTTGAAAGCTTGTAATATACCTAACTTAATCTCTTAAAACTCTATGGATACTTAAATACAAGAATATTTCTATACTCAACTGAATCTTTTTATTTCCTTACTACTTTTAAATCTGTTGTATGCAGTGACTGACTATATGAATTCAATAAAGTCAAATATCCATATTTCTATACATAGATATAGTCAACTTCAGGTCAGTGGTAACAGTTTTATAGGATAATCGTACTTATTACTATTGAGTTAAGGTACATGACAGTTACCACTGATGTACAGTCTACCGTACGTGACGTATAAGGAATGTAAAAGGGTCAATAAGTCTACTGTCAATGTCTCACCCACATTATAAATAATATTTTCAAAAAAGGAAGAAAAAGAAAACTTATATTCCATCATTGTTGACCGTGACAGCTCGATTTCCATTCACCGTTTTTTACATTACTTCTGATATAGTTATCGGCACGAATCTTGAGCTCTGACCTGCATATGCGCAGAAGTGATTTATTAGCAAAGAACCAACCCGAGTGACGGCTATGACGCGATGCACTGCGGGCCAATCACCGCTTTAGCCCGCCCTCGCGCCTCACTTCATACCACAAAAGGGACCCAATAAATTACTTCTGCGCAGGTGAAGGTCAGAGCTCAAGATTCGTGCCCATAACTATACAAAATTACATCCGTATAGCAAGGCCCCTAACCCTTTACTTCCCGTTACATAATACCCACAATCCCCTTTTATCCTTCATGAAATAAACAACAAAACTAGCAACAGTAAACTACGTAGATATTTACCATAAAACATCTGAATAGGACCTCTAACTTTATCGAGTGGAAAACTGATAACAAAGCGTTACTCTGTGTAGGTATATAAATCCTTCGCTCTAAATTTTGTTTCAATTAGTTTATATATGTACTTGGAGCAGTGAACCTGTTGGATACGCCAATGCGGTGCCTTCTCTTCTGGCAAAAGGCACCAGGCCGACTCGCGGTAAAAAGTAACTTTAATTCGGATATTTAAACTATATTACGGCCAAGTTTCAAAATCTATTCAGAAGTTATCGCGTGAAAGAAGAAAACACATCAGTAGCTCTAGTTAAATGACCTATATACATGAATGCATGTCTTTGCGCGATTATCTCACGTTTGGCTGAACGATTTTGGTTCGGTTTTCAGTATAGGTAGTACCTATTCATCAGACTAAGGAGAAGATTTTAGATATGTAGATAATTTAAGTCGATTCACTATTTGTTGCGTTGCTTTACCCCGCGTAAATAAGTAGACTTATTTGCTTAAGGATTTGTGTGTCGGTTCCGATTGGTTCAACGCTCTAAGTTTATATCCGATGTTTCTATAGAAGGAGGTCAATTTAATTGGAATGGAAATAGAGTTGTTAATTGATTAATTGAATTATTTTATTGATGGTGTCTGACCTTCCCACGAATTAAGGCTTTGTTCTGTTTATGTTTATTTTGTTAAATTTGTTTAATTGTTTACAATCCTTTCTCAATAGACATGTGTTGCTGGGGAGTTTGTTGCGGCACTTCTTCTTCCCAGCAATAATACATAGGAAGTGATGAAAGGTGGACGTTCGAAAAATGCTGAGTTATCAGGCCCATTTTAACCGACAGCATAAACGTCAGTTTTTATTAAATCAACTATTTACCTTGAAACATGAAATCATTTAGGTATTAGAAAACTGATGGTTATGTTGTTGGTGAACTCAGGCCTGAAACTACTATATACTCTTGGTGTAAACATATAAAAAAGCCATCTTCTTCTTCTTCTTTCATGTCTATGACATGTCATATAGTGATTCTACACTTTGTCAGCCCAATATATAAAAAGCTAGGTAACAAAGCAGTTATGTATTTCTACTCTTAAAAAACTTAGAACATCCTACGTAAGAAACTTAGAACTTCATAACACAAATCTTCATAACCCAGTTAAGTGGTACAGTCACTCTAAAAAGTTAACTTGTCACAAGGATACTGCAGTAAATTGTATTATATATATAATAAAATATAATATTTCTCGCAGATATATTGCAGTAAGCGTCGACACCGCCTGCTAGTTGATATTCATTTGCAGTGCATACCATTTACTTTGTACATTTTTGGAAATGTACGGGGGATCATTTTGGGAATGACCGCAGCGTCCTTGGAAATTGGTCTTGATAAAAACCAGTTTCTTAGTATACGTCTACGTTAAAATGTATGATATATGTATGTTTGAGCACACAACCATTCTTCAAATTACTGAGATGATATTATGGTAATCTCTATTATCCGCAACTTTTCTTGCTGTTGAAAATCTTTACTTAGCACTGTGGCTGAAGAAGTTGAAGACTTTGTTTGCTTGAACTTCCAAATCTCGGGGAGTTCTTGCTTGACTTGGAACATTTGTTTATTGAAGAAGGCTTAAATAGGCTACTTCTTATCCATATGCGCTAAGCAAATCCCACACGACTAGGAATATACCACTGGCAGAGTCTACTAATTAATATACTTTATTTACTTTAAAAGTTTCGTATTTCAAAAGCTTTGAAAAACAAACGTGTCCGTCCCAAATAAAACCCCGTATATTTCATCCACAAAGTCACTTACATTTGCAATTGTCTTGGCGTTTGAACTTGCAAGATATATAGCGCAATGCAGCGCGGTGCACATAAATATGCACTGTCGACACAGCTATGTGTGCAACTTAGAGTTAAATACATCGAGTACTACAAGATGTAGTACTTTATTGTATTAGTACTTGGTAATATTAGTACCTTCTATTTGTCGTAAAATTAAATGGAGATTTCATTTACGAACCTGTTTAGGTCTGCTTTTAAACGATGGTCCAGATTCTGCCAAAGCGGAGCAGAGCAGAGATTTTAAACAACATATAGACTTTCGTAATTGGAAAATCGCGTCTTAGTGGCATCTCTGAGCTGAGTCATTATTTATTTGTTTCTTTATTATTCAAAACTAATATAGCTTTTGATTGCATTTCCTTATTTATCAGACTAATTTCCCCGCGATTGCCTAACATCGTAGACTATTGATGACAGGTTAGGCAGATATGATGATGACGAAGACACCTCATATCACCACATATCTGTCCCAGTTAACCCAAAACCTTCCTTCCAACTAACGACCATCATAACTTCTAAGCCATAAACCCATGCATCAAAACATAACGTTCAATACACGCACGACATTTCATACAAACGTATGTCATTACGGAGGAAGGAAAGATAGCGGAGATTCCATAAGGAAGGTAGGTCAAGCGCTTTCTTGTAGGTCAAGTAACGTAGTTCATAAGTGCTTGTAAAGGCCTAAATGAAATAAATAATTTGATTGATTTGATTTGTAGCCTTGATCAGTTACTAGAACTCATGAGGCGTTCGGGCACAGATCATCCATCCATCAAAGAGGCATCCATAATACAAGCTTATAAATAGCTTTCCATGAGGCTAACAAAACGCGATTTAAGGTGTCGCGATTAAAAAAAAACAGTCTGTCAAATATTAGTCTTCTTAGTGGAGGTCAGAGCTAGTAACGTTCCTCGTCCTCCGATCACCCGCATGTTGTCGCGCTACATTCTTAGGAGATTTCGCGTTATGACATCTCCGCTAGTCATTTTGTTCTCCGCGTACGGCATGCACGAAGCAACAATAGTCGTGTATTCCGCTTAATTGCCCATGCAGCGCTATTTTACGCTAACTCCGCTGTATCTAGCGCTGCAAGCGCTGTTTAATTGAATGTCACGGTATGTTACTTATGTCTGACGTAGTTCAATAATTGTTGGTAGATAGATATCATTGATATAAGGTTTTTAGGTTGAAAGTAAGGTCTTGGTTCTTTACTGGAAACTATTTAATGATTTATAAGATACAGTGGGACTCAATATCACATCTGGTAATCCTTCAATATCCCTTTATGTCCTACGACTACACCAATCTTTGAAAGACGGAATAGAATTCATCATACAAAGACTTCAGTGCCCCATCTGTGAAGTTACTCCAAATCACAGAAGAAAGAAAGATGATCAGAGACGCCTTTAAGCAGGTAGGTCAGGCGCCTTCTTGTAGGTCAAATAAGGTATGGCAGCATTGATCAGTTATCCGAAATAACACGGCATTCGGGTAGTAACTATTACATAAATCTGTGATTCGGGTTCCACGTCAAAGCAAACCCAATCTGTCAAAAAACGGGCGGGTTCTAAAGAAGGCGTGTAAGTGCAGAGCTAGTAACGTTCCTCGTCCCCCGAACACCCGCATGTTGTCGCGCTACTGTCTTAGGAGATTTTGCGTTATGACATCTCCGCTAGTCATTTTGTTCTCCATGAATCCGTCATATAAAGGTACCATCTGTGAACTAACTCCAAATGGTCTGCATCCCAACTAGTTGAAAGCGGTAACTATATAAACGGTGCAGTTTCTAAACTATGCACTTGACAGTCAAATGCATATGTTTCTGGGAAATTTATGCAAACTTCCAAGTTTGCAGTCTTCATCTGTAAGCGTTTGTAATTGAATGTCGTTCCGACTGTTTTGTGGAGTGTGTTGTGCTTTTCCGTGTATATTAAACTGGCTTTTCGCGGTCTGAGAGAACCATACTTCCCGTAGCTGTATATAAAATAGCCTATGTTGTTTCTCATGCTCTAGATTATCTGAGTGCTAAATTACTTTTAAATGGCTTCATTTATCCAATTCTTTGAATTTATTTTTAGATACATGCAAACTGCAAAAAAGACGGAAAATGAATCTATGTAAATACCGAATTGATTCCTAAAACTACTTCACTGGCATTTCACCGGCAAAAAGCTTTATTTATACATTTATTCTCGAGTGATTGGATTCTGTATGAATAATTTTTGGAATCACTAAATAAAAAAAAGCTTTTAAAAAAGGTGAATTTACTACCGGATTATAACGCCTTCGGATCTATTTACAATAAGTTTAAATCTACGTAGAAAAGAACGTTCTACATAGTAAGTAATTACTTTCCCGATTCGGCTTACATTTCACCACAATCTTCACCCTACAAAATCAATATTAATAAGCTCAAAAAACTACTAATATAACAAACAGATCAACCCACACAAGAACATTCGACATTATTCCCTTCTCCCCTTTTCCCCCATTTATGCAAAACGAGCCATTCCTCCTACCCTCATATGCAGTGAGCTGAGTTAAACTCAATGTCAGACGACGTTAGAAACATGAGCTTTCTCACTTACATAATAAGTGGAAAGCATTTTTCTTGCAGAAATATTGTTTTGGGGAAATAAAGGGGTATGTTTTTTGGAGTTCTGTAGCCAAAGGGTAGAATGGGAGCTTATGAATAAGATTTTGCTGTCTGTCTGTTGGCAGGCTGTATCTCATAAACTGTGCTAGTTTGATAGTTAATATGAATTAAGTGAAATACAGAAAATATCTATTCAGAATTGTTGAAATGGGCCGTCAGAACTTTTATGAATGAAACACCTGTAAAATTGCCTATGTTCAAAGGTGATGTATTTATTTGAAGGTGAGTTACTACTCGTTTTATATATAACTAGTTGATGCCAGCGACGTCGTCCGCGTGTTCTGTAAAAAGTAGCAAAAATACTGAGTTCGTTTTATGGATCATGGTACGGGACCTCTTGTAACCGAGTCCGACTCGCAGTTGGAAGATTTTTTGTATGTCAAGAATTGGAGGAAAGATCGAGGTCAATGGTGATATCTGATAAGTAACAGTTCTTTTTCAAATGTACGAAGGAAGTATAACATGTTTTTATTCCTCGTCCTGACACACAATTGTGGTAAATGTTTTGCTTGTAAGAATTTTCTCGTAGCTCATTTAGACATTTGCTCATTTTGAACAACAGGGTACTAGTGATTTGAAGACGATACAATTAAACTTTACAAACTAAACTGGGTTGAGGATGTCATATAGGCAGTTACTTCATCTAAAGAATTGGTTTTCCCTAGTAGGATCTGGTTAGATTAGAAGCTTACCTAAATAGCTGGGAAAAGGTTAGGTCACCTAATGGCTGAATATAGACAAAACAGGAGCTTTCTTAGGTAAAATGTCAAAATTTCTCAAACTAAACTATACTATCTATTTTAGTCCCTCATTCAAGCCTCACAGAAAACTGACGTCTTTACCATTCCTTCAAACCACTATTAAGACCCAGCATCTGCTTCATCTTAATAGTAATCTGTTAGAACTTCAGATCCCTCGAGGGACATAAAGCATTCAGCTGACAATTGTTATCAGGGACCAGACCACGGAGTGAGGAAAGATGAGCGGAGATGCCATAATGCAGGTAGGTCAGGCGCCTTCTTCTAGCTCAAATTCGTAAGGTGGGCATGACCAAAACGATCCGTAACAAATAAACTAATGAAGCGTTTGGATTCTTTGAGACCTGTCAACGATTTTTGTTATTACAAAAATGATCAGGTCAAAAGAAGGCGTTTCGCTCTTATAGAGCGAAAAGAGTAAAGTTCCTCGTCCCTCGAACACCCGCATTTTGTCGCGCTTCTTTCTTAGGAGATTTTCCGTTATGGCACCTCCGCTAGTCATTTTGTTCTCTTTGGATAAGACCGTAACGTTGTGACGTCACAATGGTCATCAATTTAGTCTAAGAGCTCGAGGAATTGTTAAACTGTTGAATTGATTTTGTGAATCAATCTTGGGTGAGTAGTTCATTTTTTGTGGAGTGAAATGGCGATGACTGAATTTTAATAGCTGTTAAGAGGGTGTTAGAAGGTCCTTAAATCTTAGAGATCTACATAAAAGTCGAAAGTTAGATGATATTAGGTATAGTGAAACCTAAACAAACCACAGTGTAGGATGCAGTGGTAATTAGAAAGATAAGTAGCAATGTGAAAGGGTGTGACAAAATACCTACACCAATATACTCAGTGTATGCCAATTTATGTATCAGATATTGTTGAAAGGTTCTTCTAACCTAAAGACAGACATGTGTTGCTGGGGAGTTTGTTGCGCCACTTCTTCTCAGCAAAAACACATAGGAAGTGGTGAAGGGTGGGCGTTCTGGGGCTGGCTTTTATATATTTTGACGTACAATGGTACAACGAGTACTCTTTTGTTTGAAACCAAGTTTAAATAATATTCAATTATCAATCTTTAAAACTCAAACGATTCGCAGCTAATATTTTTATCCTCAACAAAAATACAGCAAAACCCAAAACCAGCCCTCAAAGACTTTGATTCCTAACAAACAACGTATCAATAAGACCTCCATTTTACAAACCATTTACATGGCCCAAAAAATTTGCACATAATTCTGAAAGTTGTCATCAATAAATTACCCAAGCTATTGTAACCCAATGTTTGTGACAGCTATTGTCAAAAATGTTTAAACAAAATTGAACCTTATTTACACAAAACAAAACTCATATTGTATCGATCATAACACACATAAAACGTTAAGTTAATAGTCCGCCATTTTCCGCTTGTTTTCTTCGTAGTCGGGGAGACTGGGAACGGAAGCTTTCCCCTACAGTAATAGGTAAGTTTTTATTATGACTCCGTACACAAAATGTCAATGACCTATCATTACCTAGAACTCGCTCTATATCTATGTAGTTATTACTAGCCGATTTGCCGTGGTTTCTCCCGTGTCCCATGGGAACACCAAAACATTAAAATATACCCTATGTTACTCGGGAAGCAGTAGCTTTGAAAGGATGTATTTTTTCAAATCGGTTCAGAAGTTTTGGAGCCTTAAGGGGAACAAACAAATAAAAAGTTTCCTCCTTTTTACACTAGTACAGATAACTTTAGATGATCTGTATACCTATTATGTCTTTCTGTCTTTCACAAGAATTTAGTTATTATTGTTAACTAAACAAGATCGACTCTTGGAACAAAAAATATTTACCGTGGATTGGCTCTATAACCCATAGCTTTATCCATACAATTACCCAATATCGAGTATAGTTTATAAAAGACATAACAATAATAATAAAATAGATCACTAATCCACTGGATAAGGGTGATTGTGTTAAGACACAGCCACGGAGTAAGGAACGATGAGCGGAGATGCCATAATGCAGGTAGGTCAGGCGCCTTCTTCTAGGTCCAATTCATACGGTGGGCATGACCAAAACGATCAATTACAAGGGAACTAATGAGGAAATTTAACACATGTATCAACGATTTTTGGTATCACAAAAAAGGTCAAGTCCAAAGAAGGCGTATAAAGGCGAAGAAAGTATCATTCCTCGTCCCCCGCTCACCCACATGTTGTCGCGCTACTTTCTTAGGAGATTTTCCATTATGGCACCTCCGCTAGTCATTTTCTTCTCCATAGATATGGTACGAGTACTTATGTCAGTAACTGAAGGATCGTGCTATCAAAACTTTGGTACTAAAATATCATGGTGGTTCTTACCAATAAATGACGTACGTAGATAAAATCATTTGTAAGTTTTCTGCTCGAACCAATAGTAACAACTTGAATTCAGCATTTTATTACCTGAAACAATTGATAAGATTTTATTAGACTTCATGAGTTAAAAATAAATTTATATATTACATGAATAATCTACATATATAAAAATAATTCCCTATTGCACGTTGCCCTTTATGCGTGAATGGTTAAATCGATTAAGCTGAAAATTAGGAGGGAAGTAGCTTAGACCTGGAAAAAGGACATAGCATAGTTTTTGTCACCATCCAGCTACGGGAAGCAGTTATCTCAGGACGCGGGTGAAACCACAGGCGGAAGCTAGTTCAAAATAATTGTGACTCAGAAAAATATGATGCATTTCCCAAAACGCGAGCTCTTAGTCTATAATGTTATGTCATTCGCAGTACTACCCGACATTTGTATGTAAATGTTCGTCTATAGAAGATACCCTTGCGTAAACTTCAGCTAGTGACGTGAATTATGGTCTATCGATATATTTTTCAAGTGAAAACTTTCGACATTTGTTTTCGCGAGTTTGAATTTTCAACTCGAGAAAAGTAAATGAAATATTATTCCGATAAAATATCTGTGACTGTGTGAATCGAGTTACGCTGTATTTCAATGCGTCAATTTTTCAGTGTCACAAGTAAATTATCGAGCTTTCTAAATATAATGAGTATTGTGTACTAAAGACGATTAAGAATACTTGAAAGCCCATCGTTAAATTGGAATAAGTTCTCATAAAACTTGTTCGTACTTTAACAAAAGATTCTTTGTTGATAAATATTAAAAGAAAAATCTGCGATTACTTACGATATTTTATTTCACAAAAATTTATGTAATACAATAGAAATATGGAGTATTATTATACACATAGATGTAATAATATTAAGTGCTTTTATGAACAGTTTCACAGAGTTATGAAAGACTTCTTGGTAAAATCTTTTTATTTTTTTATTTAAATTGTTTTAGATATATCAGATAAGTAGGTACTATCATCTATTTTATTTATTTTTTATTTATTATTTTAGCCATTGCAATCTCTTTAAAGTCCCAAAAACAATGTTAGATTCAATTTATCGACAAAACGACACACAACACTAAAAAGTGACAAACGAATTACTCTGCAAAAAGGAGGGCGGGGACCCAAAACGGATGCCATAAAAAAGGTACCGATAAAACAAAAGATTTCAGAATTTCATGGTGTGAGGTCACATGGCACTATAGTACCATTTGTCAAGTCATTTAGCGGAGAGTACCGGTTATTTAGTACCAGGTATTTATTTATGGGAAGGTTAAATGTTTTATGGGAAATAATAAGGTGTTTCAAGTGTGAGTAAATAAAGCTTTTCTTTCAATTTCAAAGTGCTACAATTTTTTTTTTGAATTAAAATTTGGCCTATTTGAAATTAAAATTTAATAAGTTTGTGTTTTGGTTGGATGGAGTGAGTGCCTATCTGACCTCCACCCACAAGATAGTAGATAGAAGTCAAATAGTTACTCCATCTAAAACACTGGTACACAGCTGCATATGGTTAAACTGGACGCTGACCCCAACATACTTAGAAAAAAGCTATAATAGGCAAATAATGTTTATGTGTTACAATCCTAAGCAAATTATATTTTTATGTTACTGTTACGTTATAAAACTACATAAAATAGTACCCTATAAAAAAGTGCAATGCCACGCAAAACGCATAGAATTCCCACCGCTAAGTCCTTTCAATAGCCCCTAACTTCGCACACACGGGTAATATTAACCGACCAACACACACAGGTACAAGAGTGCTCAAACGAGCGAACACAGGCGTCATCATTAGTGCGGTCTCCATGATTATGAATATAGTAATTAAGGCTTTTTTTCAAAAAGGTTTTCATGGCGAGTTCTTTTTTGTGTGTAGCTTGTAGACTGTTTTTTTCTTTGGCTGTTGGTAGGGGGTTGAGTTTGAATGTTTTAGGTAGTTTTGGTCACGTTTTTTAATTAGTTTTGAAGATAATTTTATTGTACGGACACTGGACAGTGTAGGGAAATAATGCATAAAAGGCTTACTCGGTAAATGGACTAACTAAAACAGAAAGAGTTTTTGAATGGGTACAAATGTAGCCGAGATAAGCGCGTTCAAGCAATCAATCAAACTTTTCAATTTCGTAGTATAAGAACAGATAACTTCGAATTTGGTCATTTAAGGTTCTACACATATCTTCGATTAATTACTTTACACTGCGAAAACAAATATCCATTTTCAAATACATACTTAAAAGGTTAGTAATATAAAATAAGCTACAATACATAGTTGCTAAATTCTACAAATTAAAACCAAAATATTTCATTCATCATTATTTCTAGTTAACTACAACTTAGTTTATAACTAAACCTACCTGTAACTATTACTAATTTACTACGAACGCCAATCAGCAGAGAAGCTAATAAGATTCTTCTCAGAATCTCTGGAGAATTTCTTCATCAATAGTTTGTGAGAACTCCGCGGTTTAACTAGATCTCGAACCAATTATGTACTAGATTATTTTAGGTATTCCCAATATAACGCTTTTATTGTTAGAGAAGATAAGCAGAAATGTATTTTTTTGGAGATTATAAAAAATCAAAATGAATAAAGTAGTTTACTACCAAATAATTACTTCAAAAATAGCTATCACAAGAGTCCAAGAATCATATAACTATTATATAAAGGTTCTCTTCTGCATCTATACCAAAAGCTCTGAAACTTCTTGAAAAAATATTTTACTGTTGGGAAGCTACACTATCCTCAGGCGACATATTTTATCGGGGTACAAGAAGTAGTAGTTTCCACGAGACATGGGTGAAACCGCGGAAAACAGCTAGTAACAGCTAGTACCAGTAGTAGAAAGGTATGCGACAGGGAGCTTTTTTTGATCGTAGCACCATTTTGGGGACTGCCTTTTGCAAATTCGACATTCCAAAAGTGTCATTTTGCAGCAAAGTTTGAATAAATGATTTTGAGTTTGATTTCTACATTCAAATATATCCACAGTGAATACGTCAACCGACATATCTTCTAACCGCAATACTACAACTTTGTACCTACCTACACAGTTTAATTTCAAAAGCACACTCATTGAAAGGCACACAGTTGTCATCATAATACGTACCTACAATAGGTTTATTCTACATATAGTTCGTGTTGAACACTGGACTACTTACTCGTAAACCCGTTGAGTCATAGCGTAGATTGCTTTGGATAGTCGCGTGCTAAAGTAGTTTAATGTCTGCTCTAGTGTTTTGTGGCGAATTAGATTGCACTGTTTTTTTTTTTACTCAATGTATTATTACAATTATATGTTTTGATACTTGTAAATGCTTTCAGTAGCATTAACCTAATGTCTTTTCTGTATAAATCTAGGGGTTTCCTCGGGAACATGAGACAAAATGTCTGAAATGTTTAGTAGTTGGTATTATAAATGCGAAAGAGAGTTTGACGCAACCAGGTAATATGAAAATTTTCATGGAGATAGATATCTTAAAGACGGAGACATATTACTTTTGACCCGGATGCACAGTTACTACAGGACTCTATAAAAATGTATTTCTATTAATAGACAAATTAAAACAGCAAAACAATGCTTAGAAGAATACTTTTAGACACCTCTATTTGTATTTTTGTAAACAAAAAAAAACTCAGTAAAAAACAGCGTAAAATCCTTACAAACGTAAAGTTTAAAGTGCTACTTTAGTTTTATGATAGTTGTGAGAATAAACTTTATTTCTACTAGCGAAGAAAAAACGTTGCGTGCGGCCATGCTATGTTTATCCGTATGTTTTGACACGGAGATACAAATCTTTGTAGTTTAGGAAAAACATTTTATTTAAACTGTTTTTCCTTTATATTTTTTGACAAAAATCATAGAGATATAAAGGTAAATAAATTGAAATTAATTTATGATTAAGTTAATCATGATTATAACGAAACCAAATCACACCCAATCGGGTACATGCGGTTATAATTATAGTTAAATGGTGCAGCTCACACATAGATTTACTGCAATGGCCATCAGCTTAAAAACCGTTTTTTGCCTTTTGACAAAAAGAAATAAGATAGCCAGAATATTTTTTTTGTAGTAAGAAAAAAGCGCGGTAAGTAGTTTTCTACACACGCGAAATCGAGAGCAAAGCTAGTATTTCATACAAATAACTTTATCAACTTATGTCCTCAACAGTACCTATACAAACAGGGCCTAAAACTATAAACTCCGAATAAAGTTTCAACGACTGAATATCTGACAGTTACAATATTATACGTAAAATATTAACTTACAACAATTGGCTCGGGTGTCCGGTAGTGTATTAAGTGAACAAGCCATTTATTCTGTCATGGAGTAAGATATAGGAATCAGTTGTTTGTCGTGTTGTCACTTGAATTTATAAGACAAGGATAACACTTATTTTTTAAGTCCTATCGCACACTACAATCTGTTTCATTGCCGAATAACCTTTCGGCTATTTTACCGCAAAATTTCTAAGCCGGATCAGATTTTATAGGATACAATTTAATTTCAATATTATTGCTGAATCTTCAACATTTTTTTTCTTCAAACTGCGTTGTTCTTATCAGTTCTTCTCCATGAAACTTACTCCTTCGAACCGTGCAACGTGTGGTAAAATACTTTTGCAGTATTTTTCGACAAATGCAAGTATCTCTATCTCTCTAACCTCCCCACTCAGAGACATTTAATGATTACCTACTTAAGCCATTCCTTAGTGAAGGATTTGTATGACATTCCGTCACTAAGGAGTGACTTAAGTAAGCATTAAATGTCTCTGAGTGGGGAGGTAAAACATATAATTGTAATTCAACTATAATTAATTACAGCGAATGCTTAACAGATGCAAAAATACAGACAGAAATACATTTACAGTTATAATATTACTAGGACACCAAGACAGAATAAAGGTATAAAGATATTTACATAATTTACTAGTGTCTTGAAATGCAGTCGCAACCGAGATAGTTTTAAGACTTCCGTTGACAATTTATTCAGATTTTCTTGTTTGAAATTCTGTATTTTATTCAACACTAGCGTACCGAGAATACAACTATCCGCACACGGATAAAAAGTCTCATTTACCTTTTCAGCAGTGAAACATTTTTACCCTAGCGGGGCCCAGCAGGGCCAAGGTCTGCCGGGGCTGCGGGATTGTTCGAAAGATTTTCGCGGCCCTGGTATACATAAAAGGCCTACGACGGAACACGACGGTTTTTAGTCAGTAAGAGTCTGACAATCCCTCACCGCTGCTAACCCACAGTGGGAGGGGTCATTTGATGATTTTTGATGTCGTCAAAAAAAGTTAAACATTTTTAATATCGGATCAGTAGTTTCGGTGCCTGTAAACATATTTTCTTATTACCTAGGTAATAGAAAAAAAAACTCCAACAGAGATTTGAACTTTGTTTATATCCAAAGACACTTACGTAAGCCAGTCTTCGTATATACGTACTTTAGGAAAAATACTGTTATCTCTAAGTACTGAGAACATATCGTAACTTGTAACTTGTAAGTATGTATCGTGCCGAAACAGGGCAATGTCGTTTTATGAGATGTCCCGATTATTTGCAAAACGTGTCTAGTAAGACAGAAAAAATGGGTCACTGTTTTTAAGTCAATTTTTTTAAAAAGATTGATCATTTATAAGTTTCGTTTGCTCTTATACATTATATTTTGACAGTATAGTTAGCAATAAAAACTGTTATGTATCTAGATCTGTATTTTATTCATAACTTTAGAAACAAGTGAACCGTAGACACTTTATTGTAATACAATTTGCTTGCTCCACTGACTCTACGATTGCATCTAGTTGAAATCCTTTTATTTCACATTTTCATATTATAAAATGCAAATAAAGAAAATGAATATTTCTTAACCGTCCAAGACTAGAAAGTATAGCTTTTATTTAGTATCCAACTTTTACTTTACGACACAAGGCATATAAACGTAACGTTCGGAGTTTCCCCATTTTTTTGCACTGACGTGTAAAGTTTACCAGTATGGCCGAGAAAGTTGGGCCAGCTTTAGTTTTTGTTACTCTTAATGACCAGGACGAATTGTGGGGGAAAAAATCCGTCATGAATTGGATTCTTAGGCTTATATTGTTAGGTTGCATGTATGTATGTATGTGTGTAAGAGTTTTCCTCAAACCTTTTACGAAGGGTTAATTGTTGGGGATAATTGAGGGTCAAAGGCCTAATCCGCACATTAGACGGCAAAAATTAAAAGAGAAATGTTTTCTGAATATATTGTGTAGATAACTCCTCTGAATACGTAGGTTTTTATAATACATTCTAGAAAAAAATATAAAAATTACAAATGCGGAACTGTCACGTGCTGTAACACCAAAACTACTGAACCGATTGAAATAAAATTTTGTGCTAAGATAGTCCAGCTAAACTGGCATATGCAATTTTTTATCCACAGACGTATACTAGTAGGAAAGTCTGATTCCACGGGAACGGCTAATAAAGCTGAAGTGCAATAAGATTTTACAATCACCTAGAAAAATAAGACAACACCAGCATTTGAGTTATATATTCGATGTTTATGGCAGTTAACACAAAAAAAAATACAACTAAGTATCATAAACCGCCTCGTTGTCAGCGGGGATCGTGGCCAAAAGGCCGGCTGCATTGTCACGCTGGTAAAAGCATACATTGTATGCAACATAGAAACTAGAATTTAGAACACCCAGGTAGGTGAATTTTCGAATTCAACTTGTAGCATAATTTTTGAAACTCGCAAGCTCAAATTCCGGTTTTGAAGAGCTCATAACTACCATTTGTGTTGAAGTTTCAAAACTATTCGAGCAAAACCGAAATAAACACGTTAGGTTAAACTATAGAACTATGAAACTATACAACTGTTGTAGTAATGACTTTTGAACTTGGTATGTTGGAAAATTGTATTGCAATAGTCCCGTCTGGAAGTTTTTGTTGGTCTGTGGTAAATATAGTGAAGCTGGGTCTCTTTATGTTTAAGTAAATACTTGAGAACGAAGAAATACTTAAAAATACTCCACTAGAAATATAGACAGCGGTTTTAATACTACCAGTTGTAGGGAAACAATATTGGCTTTGATTCTGGCTAAAGAATTTTCTTCATAGGCGAAAAATAATTGGGATATGCAATACCAATAAATTGTAGAAAATCAATCAAGCAAAGAGATAGTAAGTAAATATGATATGTATTACGATAATGTACTATAGAGTTGGAAAAAAATATCAAAAAATCTTATAAGGGTTCCGTTTTGAAAATTTTGTAGTAGATGTCCTATTTAAATCCACTAAGACTAAAAGTCGATAACTAGCCGCAAGTTCAAACATAATTGCAACCAACATTATTTTTGAAAATTCCTGACCCCAAATAACTTGGTAACAGGGCAAGAAGAAGATTTATGAAAATACAAAGCTGGACTTTAAAAGTGTTGACGCAAATATATCCTAGGAATGCGATTCACATTGTGAATGCGCAAGAGTTCGTAACTGCAGACAACGAATGAAACTGCATGTGTACCACTTACGTGCTAGGGTGGCCATGGGTTGGTAGTTATTTCTTGGATTTTCTCTTGACATGTTGTTAAAGAGAAAGTGAAAAAAAAGAAAATTAATACAAATGTGAGAAAGTGGAGAAGTTACTATTTAAAGTGTTTATTTAAGCGTCTAATTTATATTTTTAATGGATATGTTGAATTAAGAAGTTATTAATTACTAAACAGAATTTTTTTTTTTACCTTTTGTAACACTAGACATTAGTCCGAAACGGTTTCTCGGAAAAAAAACTTATTTTGACTAGAAATATTCACACAAAAACGCACACATATTATCCGTCTAATCTGCCACTGTTTCTCCGAAAAAAAAACCTTATTTTCACTAGAAATAAGTATTACCTACACAAAAATGTAAACATGCTATCCTTTCTTCCTCCTACATGCGCGGTCACCCTACAACCGGTAACTTAGTACGTAGTATTCGCTAAGGACTTTCCTAAAAGCTTACCAACATTTTCTAGGAAATCCTACGCGAACTAGACTGAATTTATACAACTCTCATACAGCGGTGTCGTCTACAAGATGCCGGTGAAGTTAGTTCTGTAAAATTCCTTTTATAAGGAGGTAGAATTTTATTTGTTGGGTCGTCCTACCTGTGACATTGAGCGTTTCCTAGATGCGGTCTTATAGATGGATTGATGTTTGAATTTTTGGTATTTTTAGGGGAAATGAAGATTTGTAGTTTGTGAGGAGGCGAGGCGAGAAGTATGTAGTTCCCACAAGACGCACGTATCTATAGATGTTTCTATAATGCCCAAAAAGTTAGAGACTATGTCACTAAAATGTTTGAGATTGTTATTTTTTATTTAATATGTGCCACTCAAATGAATTAAATTTTTGTTATACATGCATGTCAAATGATTATTTTTCAAATACCAAACTAGACTGAAAAAAATGGTTCTATAACAAAACCAGGCTTTTCCAGTGTTAATAATATTCAATTTTACGTACAAAATTAAATTAGGCGAAAAAGCCTTTTAGCCTTTTTTCCATTGCATGCCAATGGAACAAAAAATAACATAAATTGCATCAAAATAAAAGCTTTCAAGTAGGTCATCTGTTTTGATACACTTTACAGCAAAAAAATCGGGTCAGTTTTTTCAAAACAATTCTAGGAATGCTCGTTTGTTATATTTTTGTTTTCTATCTAATCTGGATAGGTACTCCACATATTTTATTTTACAAAAAATAAATAAATATTTTGTATATTGTATGAGAATACATATGTACTTCAACACCACTTTTCATTGTTACACTTACATGTTTTTTTTTAGAAAAGCTACAATACAAAATCTCTAATTTTTTTTTAAGTTATGCTCTTTATTAGTATAGGCTGTATATATAATATTATTGGAAGGTTTTTATAAATATGTGTACATTACATAAAGAACCACATTAAACACCGACTAACCAGGTTGAAAATAAAATAACTAAAATTATATATACTAGTGTTAGTACCTCTGGGATATATTTGTCAAACGGCAAGTCCTAAACTAATCCGATTTAGAGGTCAGGCGGACATCTGACCAGAGCGCTCCTTTTGATCTCCAAATTAAGGATATACGCCCAACCGCAGCCTGTGACTCGTCAAAAACCTCATTAAATGGAAACTACGAAGTTTCCTAATTATGTTACTGTTATTATTCAGCTTTTAAAAATGTAGGAAGAGTTTAGATTAATCTTTACTCTATATATTACAAGCTGTTTTTCCGCGGTTTCACCCGCGTCCCGTGGGAGCTACTGTCCGCAACGGGATAAAATATAGCCTATTTTACTCGCAGATAATATAGCTTTCTAATGGTGAAAGAGTATTTTAAATCGGTCCAGTAGTTTTTGAGTTTATCAATTACAACCAAACAAACAAAGTTTTCCTCTTTATAATATTAGTATAGATATAAAAAATAATGCCACTTTTCGTTGTAATTTTATAACTCAAGAACGGGCTTACCTATCCAAACCAAATGTTTAGGCTTTGTTCGGATTATATAGTAGATGGTTTTTGTGAAGTTTGCACAAAAAACGGTTCTATAATTATTTACTTATAATCATATTTTGTATTTCGTTTTGATTTAATAACTGACCCAAATTCATTGTCCCTGAGTGTAAATTAAAACAATCTCTACAATCGATCTAACGACCACTTCCCCTCAATATACATTTCCATATTTCTCCGATAATACTCAAGTTCTATGCTCAACAAATGTAGTTAAATCTTTGTTATCTCGAAAGATTACAGCATCCGAAAACCTCGGCTGTCTTAAGACAACTTTCAACTTATTGTCATCAAAAATACGGTAACAACTTAAGACGTTTCATAATACCCGCATACTGCAAACTTTTAGTCGGCCGATAGTTTGTTTGGGCTCATAAATCAGTATGAAGATGAATGGTAGTACGCACATTACAAAGGTCAGGTATTTAGCCGGTATCAGAACGACTGAAAACTTTAATCGGAATTCAAGATTTTGTGACAGCGATGAGGACCAATTTTTCGATGCTGTTTATTAGTTTAAAGCTGTGTATTATTATTAGGAGTTCATTTATGTCAATTGTTAAACACCTAAATGTACTACCAGATTTTGTTTAAAAAAAAATGTTTGTAAAAAATCTGGTCAACTGATGGCCGACTTTTTAGTCTGCAGTATGTAACTCTTAAGCTCAAAACTTAGAGCTTGTTATAATCTAGATCCTATCTTTACTTCAAACTGAAGAGATTACTAGAGGAAGCTTTAATAAAAGAATATTGAAAATCAATAAAAAAAAGTTTCCAATTAATCGCTGTCACGGGCGAGAGAAAAGTAATTGGTTTTCGGAGATAATTGATTTTTATGCGATCCGATGGACGGATTATACGATTTCTATTTCTGTAGCTTTGGTTGTGTATTTGTAGTTAGTATAAAGGTAAAAAACATGATTTGTGAATTGTTGATGAAGTGGGGAATTTTGAGCACTAAAAGGTGGTTTCGGTAGCCTTCCATTCCTCAGAGACAATATACCATTTGATTGTGGCAGCTCAAAATAAAGGGTTCACAATTCTTAGGATTTTTGGCGATATGTAGTAATGAATGGGCAACCTATGGTAGCTGTTACGATGTTTTGAGAAGGTCAGATAGTCAGTAAGTAACTTCATGTAAAACACCGGCACTCAGTTGCATCTCGTTACATAGAGAGCCGAGCGCAGCTTTGGGAAAAGGCTAGACAGACGATGCAAAAATCATCATCTTGCAAAATACGAGCTTGTGCAACAATTGTCGTCAATAATGCTGATCCAATACCTACCTCACAAGAAAAGTTACTTACATAAGCAAAAGTATCGATTTCTTCATACTGAAACGTAACATATCCAGAATACATCAAAATGAAAGAATAAACCATTCAATCATCATCACATTTACAACGCAAAATCCATTTCTCCATACTTAGAAATACATAAACCAATATAAAATGACCTCTCATTTGATCCTGACCTCTTATGTTACCGTTACATTTCTAATCAAATAGGGCTCATATTATATGGTCGGATTTAGAGTAGCAATACACTTTGTACTGAACAGTCGGCCGACAGTTGATTTGAAGGCAGGCAATTTCTTTTTTAAAGAAATTATTTACTTATCATATTTACAAATACTTACAATAAAAATTAAAAACTATAATACTAGAAACCTAATTCTGAAAAGCGTCTAAGAATTCGTCATCATCGCTGATGATTCAATCAAAGTTTTCAAGTCTTTCTGATACCGGCTAAACACCAGATCTTTGTAATGTGCGTACTACCATTCACCTTTATACTGATTTATGAGCCCAAACAAACTATCGGCCGACTAAAAGTTTCCCGTGTGCTCTTAATGTAATTAAGATAATCTTTATTACGAATTGTCCCTGATGTGGTCTTTGAGCTTGGAAATTGGGATCAATGGGGTTCGAAAAAAGGTCTTATCTTCAAGTGTGATAATTAAATGTGTATTTTGTATGTATGTGTTGACTAATGTGGTTATGGTGAAAGTATGAATGGGATGTGGTCAAATGAATGCAAAAGTGTGAAGTGCTTAATATTATAAGAGTTTGTTTGAACGCGCTTATATCAGGAACCACTGGTCCGATTTCAAAAATTCCTTGAGTGTTAGATAGTCCATTTATCAAGGAAGGCTATGTCATACTTTTTATCTGGATGCAAAGAGTAGTTTTCGATGGGACGCGGGTGAAACCGCTGGAGGAAAGTATAGCATCAACATCATATTTTGTGTTACGAATTCGCAACCGTATTAAAATAAGTAGACAACAAAAATAAACCACATTATTTATTTTCTTCCCGAACTCGTAAAAACAACCGTGACGCTCCCTAACCTCCTTTATTTGACGTAGGTTAATAATAGCGACTTATCTTTCACATTTCGTGTACCTAACGAAATTTCGCTCACTCACCTCGACTGATTAGCCGATGTTAAAGATGACACTTTTGACAAGCCCACAGATATTTCCCGATAATATAAGTTGAGGAAAATTATTGAGAGAGGAAAACTTCGGAAAATGTTCCAAGGAAACGCCAAATAGGCTTAGTAAGCGAATTATGGTGAACGTTTGTGGTAGACGTCGAAATTATTGACGAAGTAAAGTAATTTTATGAATTCTTAGTTAAAGAAAGAATTATAAATTCAAGTATATTGAATGACAAATCAGTATTATTTAGAATATAATATAGCGTCCTTTTTTTTTTTGATTTTTGTACCCTAAAGGCTGCGAAACCACTGAACCGTTTGTAAAAATTCTGTTACCTTTGGAAAGGTACACTATCCCCGAATAGGTACCATTTGCTTTATTTTTCCGGGTATGGGAAGAAGTTAATCCAGGACGCGAGTGAAACTGCGGGGAAACGAATATTTAAAATAACTTATAACTAAATAAGGTCCAAAAGTATGCGGTAGTTTAACGTATACCTACAAATGGCGTGCGAACAATTCCAAAATTTATATGAATTGAATTGCATTGCGCAATACTATTTTTTTGCCAACAAAACGTACTCGAACTTTGAAATCTACTATAATCAAATAATCAAATTAATCTATAACCTTGAGGTACATAAGGCAAAATTCTTGCCAAAATATATTGTGGCTACGTTAAGACCCCTTGTATCCACGTTTGAGCTAATTGGAAGGGATCACGTTGGTATGAAGTATAATCCACGTCTTTGGGACCCCTAATTTGACTTTACGTGTCGCCAGTTTGTCCTTGTTAGTATATTTTCGGTGTTTTAGCAAGTTTTTTTTTTTCATATTATTTGTTTGTTTACGCTCTTTTGAAAATGGTGTTGTTTTCGACGATTCGGGAATTGTGTTGTTTTACATTTAGGTAGGGTTTTTTTAATACATTTAGGTAAGGGAGGAAGGTTGTTTGTGTTCATACATTCTCAGAAAAACAACAAAATATGTGAAATATATATTATGTCTGAAATCGATAAAAATCTTGAAAGCTATTTAAATGAAAAATATTGCCCATGTGGATTGTACAATTTCATTGCTCTACGTTTCACTAAAATACCTTGCTTTTAACAATAAAATAAAGATAGACAAAAAACAGTGTACCATTGACCACAAAAAAACAATATTATATAACATTATCAAGTTACCAAACACTTAACACTACATCTAAATTCAACCCCACATTTAAAACTTTCAAAAACACCTGTATTACACCCCAAAGCTTTCAAAATTAAACAAAATTCTTTTTATTTCCCGCTTAAAGCAAACTTTACTATAATTAAAACCGTGCAAGCAAACCCAGGTTTTCAGATTAGACTTGATATATTCTCCTATGCTCTGAAAATATGGTGTGTACTCCAATTTCAGCGAATGAGCAAAATTTCGGCTCACTCATATATTAAAATGAGATGTTGGCTGAAAATATTCGGGCTTAGTATACTAGCTATATTTTCACACTCGGCTCTGTCTGTGTTTTGTTAAGAATTCCCTTCAATTCTGCGTTTAATTAAGTTATGAAGGAGACGTGTTTTGGTATTTTCTTTGTTGGAATTTTCAGTAGCGAATCAGAATTCTCATGCATTGCTTGCAAAGGACTGAAAAAAGCGGTAGAGGATGGACGCAATCCGCTTCTATAGCATCCTTTTGGAAATCAATAGGAGAGAAATATCGTCATACACAGATTATATTGTACACTCATCTTTTAATATTAGATACAATTCTAAAAGGGAAGCATTTAAACTTCCACGAAAAAAAAAACGGTAAGAAAAACTGTAACAACCTAAGTATCTAAGAAATAACTTAGGAACTAAGTCGCAATTAGGTTTCGCAATCCCCTACACAGCCTAACATGTTCTGAGTCTAGTAACTAATTGTAGTACTATGTAATCTACCCTAAACCAGACGAAATTCCCGCCCTAAAATACCCGGGAATGCGGGTAGTGGGAGTGAGGAATCGTTATCTAAAAGGTCAGGCTAATGACCGTGTTTTTTTCCGAAAATGTATGGTAAGTATTACATACTTACTATCACCACACTCTGAGGATCGTCATGGGCCGCTAGTATTTCTTGTTTTCACAAAAAAGGGACTGTAGCGCAGTTGATAATCGAGCTTTTCGGAAAAAGAAACTAATTTGATAAAGATGCTGTTCACAATGTAACATAATATTTTTTTACTATGGACTAGTCGCTGAAAATTGTGAACCAACAATACGACGGTAATAATTACGAAAAGTGTCAGAACCACTCTTTAAAAACCAGCTATCAGCTAAAACAACGGATTCAAATCGGTTCATCTGGTTTAAGTGCCAGTGCTAAAGACAGACTTATGTACATAATGGTTAGACTTATAATATGTCACACCTCTTTTTGCATCGGGGCTTAAAAATGGGTGTTGGTAGTTATGATGTCTAAAGATACTAAGTTCATTTTTTTTTAACGGCGTCAAAAATCATCGAATGACCCCTCACGCTGTGGGTTAGCAGCGGTGAGGGGTCCAAAAAATATTGTAAACATTTCTTTTTCATGTTATTATCGTATGTATCAATACATACAAATTGTAACACCTATTATGTTTTTAAAAAGAGTAACCATGGAGTTTCTTGCCCGTTCTTCTCCATAGGAAGCTACTTTTGGAATGGGCAACTAGAATCAAACTTATTTATAATTTTGACGTTCATAACTGCTTGTAAAGGCCTACATGAAATAAATGATTTGATTTGATTGATTTGATTTGATTTGATTGATTGAGGGAGTGTCAGACTCTTACTGACTAAAACCTACCATGTTCCTTCTCAAGCCTTATGTACCAGGGCCGCGGTAACTCTTTCGAACAATCCCGCAGCCCCGGCTTTGGCTAGATAAAACGGCTAGTGTTTAACAAGTGGCTTTTAGTGGTTTAAAAAAAATCGGTTTTCGCTAAATGGCGTGATTTTTTCCAAGTGATTGCTTACACCCGGTTCGGTAGTAAAAGAGTATAAAATGTAACATTTGGCTGTTACCCAAGACTATCGGTGTTAAGTACCGATCGTATGGTCGTAACTTAATTCTCGTTTAACTAATTGTGATAGATTTAACTTTTTGCCTGTTAACTTTGACCTTTTTTTAAGTGGATTTTATGTGGTATAAGCTTTTTTTGCGGATTAAGTTAGGTGTGTTAATTTTGAGTTATATGAGTCTTGCTAATGTGAGTATTAAGAGCTTAAACACAAAGGTTAAGAGACTGGTATCTTTTTTAATGCAAAAAAGCAAAAAACATAGGTAATAATCCTTCCTAATTATTGTAAATGTGAAAGTGAGTCAGTATTTTTTAATGCTTTCACTTTAAAACGGTATGTAACAGTGTTTGGTATAGAGATTGAAATAAACTAATTATTACTCAGGTACAGTGACTTAAGTCATTTGGTACGCTTATGGAGTCGCGAGAGAAATCTAGTATAATATTAATTGAAGATGAACAACATCTGGCTCATTTGATTAAAACGAAGAATTCTTAATAATATCCAATACGTTTGAAATAATAACATAAGGTTATCGGGGCATTCAACCAGAAAATTCTTTATCAATTGTAAGTAATAATTTGTATGATTATACCATCTGATATTACATCTATTTATTTTACTTTCAACATCAAAGACCAAAATTAGAATTTATTAAAATCAATTTGCATATCGTAGATATTTAAATCATCTATCTAAGTACTTACAGCTTTACTGAAAATGGCTGAAAATCATAAATTAAGGTACCACCTGTAGTCCGCTTAAAGGATATTTTTAAAAGGCTGTTTTTACATAATTATGCGGAACCCGACCTATGTCATTAAGGTGTATTCTTGACGTTTTAATCAGGACCCCGAAAGGGTACTAAAAGCCTGTTTTAATTTCAAAAGGAGGAAGGTTTAAGCCTTTGTGTACAAAAGAAAAGTTCTTTTAAAAAAATGAATTTCTGAGAAGATCATTCGGTAGTCGTAATTTTTTTTGGATATTTCTTGGAAATTTTTGTGGCTAATTTTGGATTTTTATTTCCAAAATTAATTGTAATTACGCCTCAGGCTTACAACTTCCTATATAAACAACTAGCTTCCGCCCGCGGCTTCGCCCGCGTAGAGTTCGGTTATATCGCGATTCCAAGAGAATCCTTCAAAAGTCCGGATAAAAACTATCCTATGTTCTTTCTCAAGGTCAACTCAATCTCTGCACCAAATTTTATTAAAATCAGTTCAGTGGTTTAGACGTGAAAGCGTAATAGACTGACAGACAGAGTTACTTTCACATTTATAATATTAGTAGGGATTATCTCACTACAATTAAAGCACCTTCTTCTGTAGGATATATTGTATAGAAACGTAATATATATCAGGATAGAATATAGCCTACGCTACTCGGAAAGAGTGTAACTTTTCAACAGTGAACGAATTTTTCAAATCGGTTCAATAGTTTCGGAGCCTTTATGGTTGCAAACAAACAAACAAAAAAATGTTTTCTCTTTATTACATTAGTAAAGATATAGATTATTTCTATGTACAATATACATACACACGAAGAGTTACGAGTAAATAAGTAGAGCAAACATCAAAACTGTTGATTGATCGCTTATTATTTCTTTGGTATAATATAATACACTACACTCGCTAACATTATATTTGGGTCAGTTACAAAAGTGCTGATTTGTTCTGAATTATGAATGTTGGTTCGATCAGAAACTCGATGGCACAATGGTTACCATGCCGGACTGCCGGACCTGAGGTCCCGGGTTCGATTCCCGGTTCGGTCGACATTTGAGTGATGAGCATGCTTGTTGGCCGTGGTCTGGGTGTTACAATATATATTCATAAATATGTATATATGTAACTACAGTAGAATTCATATATAACGACTTCGCTTATAACAACGAATCGGTTTTAGCGACGATAATCTTTACTAAAGTTAGGTTTCGTATATAGGTACTAAGACAATATAACCGTTTAGTGCGACTCCGGTTTAAGCGACCAACTGCTTATAGCGACCAATATTTATTATAATACGTCCGGTTAAAACGACACACGCGCAATGTTTTGTTTACCTACGCACTCGTACCCCCGCCCCGCGTTCGTATCGTTTAAACCTTCCCTGGACCTCTACACACATTCTAAAACCAAAATAAGCCAAATCAGTCCAGCCATTCCGGAGTTTTTGTCAGACTAACTAACATCAATTCATTTTTATGTAAGAAGATAAAGATAATAATATGTATTCGTAAGTTATGTATGTATGTACAAGTTAAGTTATGTACTTAAGAAATAATCCGTCCGTTTTGTGCGTCGTCCGGTTAGTACGACATAGTATCGTCGGTCCCTTGAAGGTCGTTATATCCGGATTCTACTGTATTTATATATAGTTTATCAGTTGTGTTAGCACCCTTAACACAAGTTGATTAATAACTTACCATGGGGCTAACCGACCGTCTGTGAAAAGGTGTCACGACATATAAACAACTAAAAAAAAACATCTAGGTAGATCTAGGTAGGTAGAAACTTTCAGTAGTATTTACCTAGTTAAGTACTAACACCTTTAAATAAAAATGGTGATGAAAGTAAGATATGATTTGATTTACAAAGACGGCCTTTAATTTGCCCAACTACGTAAGAGTCTTCTTCCAGTCTTACCGGATCCCGCTGAGTACCAGTGTTTTACAAGGAGCGACTGCCTATCTGACCTCCTCAATCCAGTTACCCGGGCAACCCAATACCCCTTCACAAGATTGGTTGTCAGACTTACTAGCTTCTGACTACCCATAACTACTGCCAAAGATGTTCACTGACAGCCGCTTTGATTAAAGTCAGCATATTGTACTTTCAAACAAAGTCATTAATTTCTCCCAAAAATAATTGAACTGAAGCAGAAAAATCCAATTACAAAAACCAACATACCTATGTACAGACTCTCAAAAAAGCGGCGAGCCACATTCGCTACCAGTGACCCGATCCCCATTTTATTTATTTGTCACTTAGGTCATTTAACAAAAGCATTCCGCCTGTATATTTACATCCAGCATTTGGGTTATATTTCTCCTCCCTGTGCGAGCTAGTGATGGTATGCAATTCATCGGGATGGAAAATACGGGAATTGTGGTAAAATCCCGGGATTTTCGTTGTTATGTCATATTTTCGTACATACATCGGTCTGGCTGGGTAAATACCGCTGACATAACTTTGTTTTCTGAATCCTGCTTTTTCTAGAGAATTATGATTTGTTTGATGGATACGAGTATTTCGTAGAAAACAGAGTTTGCATTTCACAAATCCGTAGGATTTTGTTTTGTAAACGTTATAATCATTTAAGTACAGTAAAACACAGGATATACATGAGTTAAGAGTACCTATGTGTCTACGATATTTTTGCCTTCATTCTAAATTGAAAATCGTTACAAAATCAATTTCTTTGCTTGAACATTATTGCATTACTTATCAACATCAAAAACGACACCTATTCTTTTAAACTTATTCGAAAACCTATATCTCTTTTAAAACGGGTCGCACGTCATTGGCAGGTAGCGTTGAACAAAATGGAAAATGCGGAACCGTTCCCCACGTAGCATTTCCTTAGAGACGTTCCCGGGGTCCGGGAATCTGAGATGTCTCCCAACACTAGCCGCGGCTGATTTATACGTGCGAACCGAGAATTTAAATTAAAGCATATTAGGAGCGTATAATGTATATTTATATGTACTTCTGTTGTTTTTTAATGTGCTAATGTGTGGGTGTAGACAAAAGATATTAAGGAGAAAAATTGTGACAAGAATTTTTGGTGGGGCGCTCATTTTTTGTGAGAAACGAAGTATTATTAAGAATTAAATATATCTTATGCTTAGCAGAAAGTAAAATACGTAGATACGTACTTCAAGTGCAGGAGATTTTCATGCATTGGACATGGTAATGGAAGATTTTTATAATGAAGAAGTTAGTACATAAGTATGATGCCATAGGACCGGCTTTTAAAATTTCTGTATAGTTTCTCGCGCTTTCACCAACGTCCCGGGAAACTTCTTCCCGTACTAGGATAAAATATATAGCCTGTGTCACCCAGAGATAGTGTAGCTTTTATAGCCCAACAATGAAAGATTGTTTCAAATCATAGTCCAGTAGTTTCAGAGCCTTAAGGGTACAATCAAACAAAAAGTTTTTTCCTCTTCATAATATTAGTTTACGAGTTTAGACAAAGGAGGCCGATTAAACCAATGATAGCAGGTACCAGGAAACCAGTAACTCGGAGGAAGTCGGTGAAAAATTCGTGAGGAAATGTCGGCTAAATTAGTTTTTACCGTGTGTTTCTTATTATGTAGGTCACGACTGTTTTCTCTGGGGTGTCGTTCTATGCTATTATGGGAAACTATGGATATATGGGCATAAGAAGGAAATACACCTGTGTCTTGTACGGATGTAGGAACACAGATCACAAGGTTAAGCAACGTTTCGCGCGGTCAGTCCGTGGATGGGTGACCATCTTGTCATAACGAGTTTTCCGTGTTTCAAAAAGAACGATAAACTGTAGGCTCCGGCTGTCATTTGAACATCTTTGGTAGGTGGCATTAGGTTGCCTGGGTAACTGAGTTGAGGCTCAGCTGCATCCGGTTAGACTGCAAGCCGACACCAACGTAGGGATGTCAGGGTATTAAGTTGTAAATGCAGTATGTTTTATAGCTTTTTGGTAGTTCAAGTTTTACTACAGGTGATACGTTTGTCAATAGAATATGCACGGACCCTACAGAAATGTCAAAACAAGCTGCCAAAACAACAGAGCATCTTTTAAACAATAAAAAATATTTGGACAGCTACCAAATTCCAGCCTAGGACGACGAATAATGAAAAATTCACAAAAAGCTTATAAAACATACTGCAAACATTTCGACATACGCTGACAATGCAACCGAATTGGCGAGTTTGTTCCTCATGTCGGCATTCAGAATTTTGCCGACACCGCTGTCGGCGTCCAAGGGCCATTAACCGACACATTTCGCCGACGCGCAATTCACACGTTCAAATGGCACTTTGAATGGGTATTTTTATTTAGTGGATATTACGTACATATGCTAGCATATTTCCTCGGTACATTTCCCCTTTAGGCAACATACTTAGTACTACACAAGAGGTACCTACATACGTAAATTTGTGAAATTTCCACGATATAATTCATCAAAGGAAAGGCATTTCAAAACAGACAAACAATTCTGTGTTCGCTGACAATGCAATGGGATTAGCGCGTTTGTTCGACATGTCGGCGTAGTGTGCGTTTCGCCGACAATGCTGACGGCATCCGACCATTGGCCGACACATTATGCCGACGCGGTATTCGAATGGCGGTTTAAATAAATGTTTGAATAGGAATTATGTTTTGTGTTAAGTTACACTAATATGGCCGAATTAGAAATTGATATTAGGATGTACAAAAGGATTAGGCGGGAAAGTTATTTCAAAGTGTAGTTTCGAAAGCTGGTAGCAAATTGATATACTAAAAAAGGTACTAATACTTCATCATCATCATCATCTCAGCTATAAGACGTCCACTGCTGAACATAGGCCTCCCCCTTTGATCTCCACAGATACTTATGCTTACCAAGCAAGATAGACGAGGCTAATGAGTTTTTATTTTTTTATAAAGGACTATCAATCCTTTCGTGATGAAAATAGACGTCAAAGTATTTTGTGATAAGTACCCGAAAGATTCTTATGAAACTTTGAAATGAAATTAAAACATAGTAATTTCCTTTTGTCGCCACTATACTAACATTAAGTATCTATGTTTATAATACATTTGTTACGTAATACGTAATTGACATAAATCAATTCTAATTTACCGAAATCTCATCCACATTTTCATCCCTTCTTTCTAATCTATTCCCCATATCCTCAAGTAATATTGACAAAAAAACCCTTATTAGACAGGAGTAACCCTACGGCTGCTCCAAATTACGTAGGGTCAAACAGACCTTCCACTTAATGCAAAAATCAGTTCGACATCTTGGGGTTAAAAGGGTCCCCAGAATTCTCTAATAATACAAAGGTCAATTTAATTATGTTTGATCATAGATTTCTAACTGTATACGTCAGTCGCACCCAATCTCTTAAAACTACAGTTATATAGGTGTTTCCGAATTATTTATCACTAGTTTCATCCGCATTCCATGGAAATTACTTCATGTAGGGATAAAAAAGAAGCAACATACATTAAATGGGCCTTGTAACACTGAAATATATTTTTTTAATGTACCTAGTTAGCAGTCCTGTAAATTAGAGCGTTCAAACAAACAAACTCCTCAGCTTTATAATGATAGTGTGTGAATTTGTATGTAATTCACATTGATAGAAATAATAGAAAGTCAACCTTTGAATGACTTCCTTTACCGTAATCTAATTATTTTATGTAATAACTTTTATGTGCCAGGGTATGTACAGAACACACATACAAGCATTTACAATAAAAACTAATCTTGTCTACCTTACCATAAATCTAACCATATAAAATAAATTTAACAAGCAACGACACATTCTACTAAAACCAAATACATTCAAGGAATCAGGAATTCACTATCGCGCCAAAAACCCCATACATTTCCAACGAAATATTGGTTTTTCACCATTCAGCCGCTTGCCTGATTTATGTGTTGAGATGGAAAAATCAGGTCAGCGCTGCATCGCTGGATTTCTAAAGGTTTAGAGTAGAGGCATACTGCAAACGGCCGATAGTTTGTTTGGGCTCAAAAATTAGTATGAAGACGAATGGTAGTACACACATTATATCTGAATAGCCTTTTCCCAACTATGTTGGGGTCGGCTTTAAGTCTCACTGGATTCAGCTGAGTGCCAGTGTTTTACAAAGACCGACTACCTATCTGACCTCTTCAACCCAGTTACTCGGGCAACACAATACCCAATGGCCTAGGTAAGATTGGCTGTCAGACTTACTGGGTTCTGACTACCCGTAACGACTGCCAAAGATGTTCAACGACAGTCGTAGAACACACCGACTGAAAACTTTGATTTGGATCAAGATTTTCTTATAAAAAAATAGAAAACCATCGGGTCGGCCGACTATTTAGTTGGCTGTGTGCGGATACTCTTAGAATTCAAGCCATTTGCTCGCTTTTCAAAACTGTTGGATACTGTAATAACAAGCTGTAAAACAAGGGGATATGTGAAAAGCGGTAGTATATGTCTTTAAATGATGAGTATGTATTATGTACACTTAACTAAAGGTAAACAATCCTGTCAGAATTTTTGACACGAAGAACAGATATTAAGTAAAAGTAAACAAAACTAGGAATTGCATATAATAATGTTTCAATTGATTCAATTACTATTTAATTTTTAAACTGAGTATTTAAATAACAAACATATTAAGATTGGAACTGGATTCAATAATTTACCTGCCTAAGGTAACGCAAAATGAATCAATCACAAGAAATTAATTTAATGTTGTAAGTGCGCATAGCAAGGGTTGTTTGTGAATCATTGAAATCAATACTTCTGAAGCTAGCTTTTCCAATGATTTCACCTGGATTATATATAGCCCTGAGTCATGCCATGAGCCCTAGATAAATGGCCCATCTAACATAGACAGTTTTTTTTTAATGAGGTCAACAGCTTAGATTAGCACGTTCACCTTACAAAATTAGTGCTCCTGAAATATCATTTCCAAAACAGTCTTGATCTAAAAATCCCCATTATCTAGCATATAGTTCCAGCATCGATTATTCCACTAGCCAACACTTCTGCCTTGGCAGAATCTCAAGAAATTTGAGTGTTCTCTTTGTCTGAACGGAATTCTAAAAGCTGAGTTATAGTCACGACGATAGTGGAATACTAAGGGGATACCTAGCCAAAAGGTATTCGTGCTAAAACGAAAAACATGGTATTTTTAACTTGGATTCTTCGATTTATTGGGATAAGTACCGAATTTTACTTTATACTTGATGAAATTGTAGTTTCTTCCTACAAAAACATAAAAGATTACTACGAATTGAGAACCTCCTCCTTTTTAGGAAGTTGATAAAAGAAAGTGGTGCTAGTTACACTATTTATAACTTACGAACGGCTGAACTGGTATGCCTAAAATTTAATGAGGATCTTAGAAGCAAAAGACTTGGTTAGGTCAGCATACTTTTTATCCCCCTTCCGTATACCATAAATGGTTTCTTAAAATACGAGTGAAATCGCATGTAGAAGCTAGTTTACGAAAAATAATAGAATCGAAACTGAAAACCACTCAAAATACCAACAAACAACCTTTAACCCAAAAAATATCTGCAAAAAAGAAACCGTTATTCCTAGTTTTTTTCCAATAGAAACCTGGGTGTTAGGTAATCCATCTAGTTTTCAGGTATAGCTGACAAACGCAATTTGTCACCACAAATCATTTCAGTCTAGATATTGCATATTCAGGCGAATTCTGACATCCAATTTGATTGCGGACCGCGATAGAAAAATAATAAAAATAGTAACCGCATGACATTTTTAATTGGGGCGCTGTTATTAAATTGCTTTTTTAGTGGAATTTTTGATTTTGAATTGTAGAATCTATCATCAATTGTCCAGCCTTTTCTCAACTATGTTGGGGTTGACTTCCAGTCTAACAGGATGCAGCTGAGTACCAGTGTTTTACAAGGAGCGATTGTCTATCTGACCTCCTCAACCCAGTTACCTGGGCAACCCAATATCCCAAGGAAAGACTGGTTTAAAGGCTTACTGCCTTCTGACTACCTGTAGGGACTGCCAAAGAAAATTTCAGAATCTATACTAATATGATGATTTGAAAAATGATTTCGTGTTAGATCGCCTATTTAACAAGGATGGCTATATGCTACTTTCTATCCGGGTGAACGAATTAGTTCCCACGGGACACAGGTAAGATTGTTAGGGGGAAGCTAGGGCATAATAGACCGAAATACACTATAAAGCTGTGTATCTACTTACAATAAATTAGAGGTATTGATGAAGACGTACCTGAAACAGAGAATAAAAATTTTTTGAGATAAAATTTCAGAAAGCATATTTAAAAACATTTTTCAGTGAACTCAAAAGTAGGTTACCGACATACACACAGGCATTCGAATTAACATTTCCAAGCCAAAATCAAACCAAAGTTTATTAATATACTTACTTAAGAGAAAAAAAAAAAAAAAATCTTCAACAAGACCCATAATAATTTTTAACAACCCAAAAATCTTTGATGTTTCAAAACAAGTTTAATTGGCCTAATCAAGATCTTACAAAGTTTGGAGTTCTCTCGAAACACGATTTTGCCGGCGGTATGAATTCTACAGCGAATAGAATGTATGGTATAAGGCTAGGTCTCAATGCAAGCGATTAGCGGGAAAGAATATAAAATCGTCATTGCCCGCAAAATCATCATCATTATCGTAAGTTTAGGTAATTACCGCCGGGGCTGCGGGTTGATTCGAAAGAGTTACTGCGGTCCTAGTACATAAAGGGCTCCAGAAGGAACATGGTGGGTTTTAGTCAGTAAGAGGTTAAGAGCGCTATTACAAAATCGAATTGCTCAGTTGTAGGTAAATTAGACGATAGCCGGCAGCACTTGCGCATGTGTGCGTCTAGTGAAATACGCAACGCACACCTGCGGACCGCCACGCGGCACAAACAAACTTGAGACTTTGCCACTTTTTTCCGAAAAAATTATTGTTTTTATAGTTTATGAAATATTATTTGTACCGATGAATTTTATAACCTAGAATAGCTCGATTGAGTTACAATAAACAAGTAATCGTTTACAATTTTTAAATTATTTAATCGACAACCAAACTTTTCACCATGTTTATCAATTATAAGTAATTGATTTATAAAAAAAACTAAAATCTATAATTCGTCTTCCATGTGTTGTATCTTCATTTTCCTGCAACAATGAAGACTAGGAATGTAGATAGTTTATTAAAACAAATATGTCACGTATACCTTTTGCGGGTGACAAAAAATACTTACCATATTATTTGTACTGGTATTCAATTGAGTCTGATAGTCTGAATTAAATATGCTTTCATTATCCTGCAAGAATCAAAGAAGTCCAATTACATTATTATGCAACAGCGAAACTAACGACGATGACATTTACGTACATATTGCTTTATAACCAACATCAAAAAAAGAGAACCCAATCTATAACATTTTCGAATTAGAATATCATGGCCTAATACTTATGTATATTACATTTCAATCAGATCATTATAACTAATAAATAAAATAAAACTCACTAGTATCAAAACGTGTTAGATGCGTAGGTTGCGCTATATTTTTCGAACTCCGGCGAGTTTACGCGGCGCAACAGCGAGCGATACGTCCCTCCTCGGTAAGCGCCTGGCGCTGACTAAAGTTGAACACCGCGCGTCACAAGATTTATATTGATTTTTGCATTGCAAACAAAAATTATTTTAAAATATTGTTTTACTTTTAAATAGACCAATTTTTTTTTTCAAGCTTTATAACAATACCACCTTAATTATTAAATGTTTTTTATTTGAATTTGGATTATACTTTCATAGATAAAAAATATAGTTTCGTACGGAAAATTGTCAGTAACTCTCAGTTTTATAGAATTATTTTTGGTGTAATACTGTATGAATTGTAATAAATTGATTTAAGCACTTCCAAATACAAGATATAGTTGTATATTGCTAGCTGTTCGTACCTAGAGAATAAAGTGGCGATCTCTAGTTTTAGCATTATTTGCATCCTAGTCGGTAACTGTTTGAAAGATTGAGCATAGCTTAAGAAAAAATGATCTACACCATCTATTTCGTCTTTGTCATCACTTTTTTTTCTTTTCGAAGTTTCTGCACCTTCGATTGAGTCGTTCATATGTTGACTTTTTCGTTTATTGTATACCATGTCAGTCTCTGCAACTTCGGTGGAGTCGTCCATATTCTCTAGCATGTCAGTTTCTTGTTCGCTTTGGTCTTCTACTGAAGAATTTGCGTCATCGGCGTCCGGGAGTTCAGCGTTATGTTGCGTTGTATCTTGGTCTTCGTTTGTGTAAATAAAAATGCGCGTTTGGTTTCTATTGCCTTCACCGCCTTCACCTCTGCATTGGTCTAGGAACGTCATGTATTTAGCCCAGAGCCAGTATTTGTACTTCTTGTAAAGGATATCGTTGTAAGGAGGGTTCGCTTTCTTGTGCTTCGCGTAGTTGTCCTTTAAACCCTTCCACTTTGTCCTCCAAAGCTTCACTAAAAATTGAAATTTTGTATGTAGTAGGTAGGTATATATTTTACAAGTTAGGTAAGTAGGTATTGCTATGCAGTTGCCGATTATTAATGGAAAGCCGCAAGTAAAATTATTTCAAAACAAATAACAGTGGTCCACCCATAAATAATAATTCGTGTACGGTGTACGTATATTATCTTATCTTATATATAAAAATGAATTGCTGTTCGTTAGTCCTACTAAAACTCCAGAATGGCTATACCGATTTGGCTTTTCTTGTTTTTTAAAATGTTTGTAGAGGTCCAGGGAAGGTTTAAACGATACGAAGTTCGCGGGATCAGCTAGTTATGAATATTAATGTACTCTGTGCCCAACACACAAATGCACTTGTTATTTCCACGGACGTAAACTTTCACATGATAGACACCTAGATGGCGCTGTTACAAAAAGTAGTATCACTTACCACTGCCGGAGCCCATTTCATGAGTGATTTCCTTCCATGCCTCGATTCTCATCAAACGGTGGCATTTGTAATGTTTGTGTGTCACGTCATACAAAAATCTCCTTTCTCTAATCAGCCCGATTAATTTTATCATATCTTTCGACCACACAGGCATTGTTGATGAAAACTTGGAACGCAACAAAACGACGTGCGTTCTTACTGGACGCCGCGTTCGGACTAGTTACCGACGTTACCGTACCGCTAGCGGTGCGCGTGAACGAAGTTTCTAGATACAATGTGAGACAGAGAGCACAAGCATGATCGTGGAACGCGTGAACGCTCTCTTTTATGCTCCTGCTCCACCTGCGTTAGCGTTAACGTTAATGTCAATGGCCAACTACACGTTACTTATAGCATTAAAAATGCGTGTTGGCTACACTTACGCAAATTGTTAATCCCTCATGAAGTAACGCGTTAACATACATTAAAGAGATTAAACTCAGACACACAAAATAATTCTAAAAACTAAAGCTTTCTCATTTGACCATTCCATTATCGTGCTCGTAAAATGCAGTTACAACTTAAACAAAGTATCTACACTCGTCCTTGCATGCGTGCAATGAGATGGCATTAATGTAGCCAACATCACTTAGCGCTATAAGCTACGCACTAAAACCCTTTGCTGCGTCCAAAAAACCGACACCCGAGTTATCGCTTAACGTTTAATGCTATTTATATTGCCATTAGTATAAATTGACATTAAAACGTTGGCCACATCTGCGTAATGCCAAAATTTAACGCGTTAAGACGCAGGTGGAGCAGTAGCATTATACGTTTAGGGATCTATTAAGCCCCCAGTAAACAAATGCACATGCGTGGCCACTACACGCCATCAACATTGTGTACAGGGGGTATTGGTATCTATATGATGGCGGACAATTGTCAATCGTGGCGTGCAATCGGGGAGTTGTCGGTGTTTTGGGCACATTTCAAAGGAATCGTGGCGCAGCGTGGCCTGTGGTGTTTACACAATCGGCCGCTGAGGATTTGTGTTGCGTGTAAAATAAACATAGTAGTAAATACAGTAGTGTAGTGTAATATAGGTAATATAAATATAGTACCTATAATAAAACATGCAACGCACCTACGTGCTCTAGTGCGGACGTGTTTTTTGTTGTTTTACCCAATTTAAGGTGTGTTACTGTATGTAATAATAGAACCTAATGTGTATTGACAGTTTTGCAATAAGTATGGAGTGAACTAATTAGTGACTTTTTTACGGTGCGTTAGCCGAGGAAGGCTCTTCCTCACCTCGAGTAAAAGAGACAGGCTGCGAAACGCAAATAATTCATCTCTGTCTAATGCGCTGAGGTCGGCTCTTCCTCACCGCGAGTAACAGAGACGGGCTGCGCGCAACTAATAATTCGTCTTTGTCGCACAGCAGCGTATTGTGTAGTGGGACGGTTACTCACACTATTTGTTTTTTTTTTTATATTTGATTTTTGAAAACCGTCGAAATAATAACAATGCCTAACGGTTGCGGAGCTTGTTCGATAATACTTATATGGAATGTTCGAAGGAGAAATGTCACAAAAAGTACCACTTGGCCTGCCTCGACATAAACATAGATAGTTTTGAGTATTTTTCCCCGGCAAATAAAAAAACCTGGGTATCTCCAGAATGCATCTGTGCAAATCATAACAGAGGAAACACTGAGACCGCAATACGAACTCATTTTGAAATCGCTACCACGCGCATCAATAATATAAACTTAAGAGCGCTATTACAAAATCGAATTGCTCAGTTGTAGGTAAATTAGACGATAGCCGGCAGCACTTGCGCATGTGTGCGTCTAGTGAAATACGCAACGCACACCTGCGGACCGCCACGCGGCACAAACAAACTTGAGACTTTGCCACTTTTTTCCGAAAAATTTATTGTTTTTATAGTTTATGAAATATTATTTGTACCGATGAATTTTATAACCTAGAATAGCTCGATTGAGTTACAATAAACAAGTAATCGTTTACAATTTTTAAATTATTTAATCGACAACCAAACTTTTCACCATGTTTATCAATTATAAGTAATTGATTTATAAAAAAAACTAAAATCTATAATTCGTCTTCCATGTGTTGTATCTTCATTTTCCTGCAACAATGAAGACTAGGAATGTAGATAGTTTATTAAAACAAATATGTCACGTATACCTTTTGCGGGTGACAAAAAATACTTACCATATTATTTGTACTGGTATTCAATTGAGTCTGATAGTCTGAATTAAATATGCTTTCATTATCCTGCAAGAATCAAAGAAGTCCAATTACATTATTATGCAACAGCGAAACTAACGACGATGACATTTACGTACATATTGCTTTATAACCAACATCAAAAAAAGAGAACCCAATCTATAACATTTTCGAATTAGAATATCATGGCCTAATACTTATGTATATTACATTTCAATCAGATCATTATAACTAATAAATAAAATAAAACTCACTAGTATCAAAACGTGTTAGATGCGTAGGTTGCGCTATATTTTTCGAACTCCGGCGAGTTTACGCGGCGCAACAGCGAGCGATACGTCCCTCCTCGGTAAGCGCCTGGCGCTGACTAAAGTTGAACACCGCGCGTCACAAGATTTATATTGATTTTTGCATTGCAAACAAAAATTATTTTAAAATATTGTTTTACTTTTAAATAGACCAATTTTTTTTTTCAAGCTTTATAACAATACCACCTTAATTATTAAATGTTTTTTATTTGAATTTGGATTATACTTTCATAGATAAAAAATATAGTTTCGTACGGAAAATTGTCAGTAACTCTCAGTTTTATAGAATTATTTTTGGTGTAATACTGTATGAATTGTAATAAATTGATTTAAGCACTTCCAAATACAAGATATAGTTGTATCTTGAACATTTTTATAAATGGTTAAATTGCTATATCCTCGGAGTACCGAAGCATCAAAAGATACCCAAAAGCAACATTTTATGAAACATCCTTTGCAGAGACAAAGATTTTACTGATGTACGTGGACAAATTAAAATATTTATTTAATACACTTTCAAGATAAATGATCAAACTTTCTGAATCTTATTTTTGTTTTTTTATTGTGACTATATCCAAAGCATCAAAACTCGTATAAAACGTTTAAATTCGCGAAAATTTGTGATAGCCCTCTTAACATTCCCTCAAGCTGCATACATAGCTGGGATGACTTTCCACCTAAAAAAATAACGGTTCGTCGTTGCACAGAGTAGTGTTTTTATTCATTCAGATTACAATTCTGTAGTAAAACTTACTCATATCAAAAATATAAGTTATCTTACCTAAACCGTTTATAAAATCGCTGACAAACACACACAGCCTTACGGCTCATATAAACCGAAATGCTCTAACATGAGAATCGAGAAGGGACCGCTGGCCAGCATTGTTCATTTGTTTCCAAAGCGAATCCCATAGGAAACTGATAGTATTATGGTTACCATCAATCGATATGGGGCTTGGGTTACCATATATCATACATACTACATATGTTATAGAGGCCAAAGTTCGTATATGAATGTATGTTTGTTACTTCCTCAAGCGTAAACGATGGGAATTATTTTAATAAAACTTCGCAGTAATATAGTATTCTCTATGTCTTCATCATCTGTCTAGACTTTCCCAACAATGTTGGGGTCGGCTTCCAGTATAACCGGAGGCAGCTGAGAACCAGTGTTTTACAAGGAGCGACTGCCTATCTGGCCTCCTCAACGTAGTTACCCGGGCAACCACATACTCCTTGGTAAGATGATGATAGTCTTGAACTATGTATTTTGATAATACTTATACAGTCGATGTTTTGGGGAAATCTGGCAATAATGATCCATTTTAAGATATGGAGTGCTTCAAAGTAAGAATCACACTTACAAAAGCTATTACAACCAAAATAGCAAATAAACACACGAGAAAAGATTAAGAAACACTCAAAACCATATTCCTTTAAGAGAACAGCAATCAAGTCTAAAACAAAAGGTAAAGATTGCCTTTATAAAGACCAAAATGTATGAGAAATACGCAAAATGCTCTCAAAAGGTATGTAAATGACATCTCGAAAAACTTTTTACGTCAAATTTCGGGAGTTTCAAAACAGTTTTAACCCTTCAAAAGTTGGCGTGTGCGTCGCAATGGGTGCTTTAGGCCCCCTTTCAAAATAATTGGTATATCAAATTGTCTTATTTGGGAGTTTCAGGATTATGTTTCGTGTAATGAGTTCAATGTTTGTTTGAAGTGATTTAAATTGTAAGTTTAGGGTAATTTGGAATTGATTTTTGAGTATATTTAGTGTTTTTGAGATTGGTTACCCAAATGACTTGGGAACAGGGCAGGAAGATGATGGTTATTAATATACTGCCTCTGAAACTACAAATGATAAGGGACCATTATTTCTGGTTTTAATCCTTGATAGTACAGGTAAACTTTGATGTTTAACCTATTATACCTACTTAAGATTATGAATATATTCATTTATGTATGAGGTCAAAACACCAGCATACCCTAGTTACCCGAGTAATCCAATACCCCTAAGTAAGACTGGTGGTCAGACTTACTGGCTTCTGACTACCTGCGTGTTTTTGTAAAGTTTTGATAACTTAATTATTTTCCTTAACTTAAAAACTAGGATAATATATTAAAATTGAATAGGAGTAATAACCCTAAATGAATATTGTTAGCATGACAGCAACTTTTAATCATCCTACTATAAATTTAAATACCGCTGTGTAAAAAACATGTAAAACTGAACATTTTTGGGGCGTCTGCCAAATTGCAAGTTTTACCGGTAAACAGATTTATATTAAATAAAGCTGGGAACTTAAATCATTTTTATTGGACCGAATAAAAACTGCATTGTTTGAGAATGACCTGCGAAGTAAATCCTATTTTATTTATGAAAGAGACGCTTAGTCTTTGCTACGTTTTTATATATATTTATGGGTTAAAAGTAAAAACATATCTAAAGGAAACAAAATCGTAGAAGCTTATATTTTTGTACAACTCGGCCCGGTTTCATTGGTTACCTACAAAGTATCAGTTAGTTGTCTGATAGTTAATGGTATCTGACAGAAAAAGGCTACTTATAATTTCTGCTAGATATTGCCATCCGAAACCTGTGAAACCAAAAGTTATAGTTTATCTGTCAGATAAGTTCCTGATCGCCACTTCATCAGACACTTTATCAGTAACCGGTGCAACTGGCCAGAAGTTTATTTGAATTTATTTCCTGATCTTAAGTCTTAAGCCATTATTTTAGACCAAAGTCACAAGGAAGCCAGTTTCAATAAATGAAAAAAAAAATACAGGTCTTTGAGGTCACACAAACACTAGCAAACATTTGTCCCAACCACCAACATTGGCCCAACCATCTCACAATTGAGTTACGAACCACAAGACGCCACCTTGCAATGTGGTTCCCGACCGAAATAGCCCATTTCACTTCTAAGACCACGATGATCGATCGCATAAACGTTTGGTATCGATAAGCCTGACGGATTCTATTTTGTTACAAATCTCTGTGTTTGTGTGTGTGAATGAGCCATGGAGGATAAAATGACTAGCGGAGATGTCATAACGCAAAATCTCGTAAGAAAGTACCGCGAAAAAATGCGGGTGTTCAGGGGTAGAGGAACGTTACTAGCTCCGCCCTTCTTTGGGTGGCACCTGTCGCCCTTTTCCAAAAACCAGACAGACGGATTGGTCTTTGACAGATTGGTTTTGATTTGATAAGGAAACCGAACGCCTCGTTAGTTCTAGTAACTGATCACGCCTACCGTACGTTGCTTGACCTACAAGAAGGCGCCTGACCTACCTTCCTTATGGCATCTCCGCTATTTTTCTTCCTCCGACTGATCCTTGTCGCATTTTCAAAGAATGGGATTGGATATTTGCTCTAGGATTTGTATTCTGAAAGATGTTTCAGTTAGTATATGTGATTGTTTTTAAGTAGTTTTGTATGAAACTACACTTAAAAGACAGCGTAGAGTTCAAAATTTAGAACTTGGTCCATAAAATGTAAGGCCGATTATAGTAAGTAGGATTTTTTTGGATATAAGCTTGGACCCCAAAATATAAAGTAGTTTTTTATAGTTTTCTTTTTTCAGGATTCCTGCAGTATGATTGCAATGTTATGTGTGTGTGTGTTTGTGTGTAGACTGATTCTCGTCGTATTCAGAGACGGGATTGGATAGTTAAGTTGTAATTAATATTGTTAGATATAATATTGTTTCCGTTGTAGGTATACTTAATGGGTTAACAATTTTACATTTCCTTTTAAGGTACACGACGCTATTTACTATCCAGGTATGAGAAGTTATTTCTCAGTACGCAAGTGAAACCGCGGGGCCCAGCTAGTACAAAATAAAGGCCTGTCCTGAAAGTCAATGACCTGAATCTCTGCAAATAATATGCGTGCTTCTGACAGAGTCAAACGGCTGCAATAATTTCAGCGATGCAAAGTTTCATGACCGAGTTACTAAACATGGATATCTGTGTGTAGATATATTTTAGTTTATGTGGTTTAAAAAGTGTGAATTTTGGGGATTTCAGGTGTTTTAACTGACTCAAAAGGGTGCTATAAGTTTGACCTGTGTGTCTGTTTGTCTGTTGCACCTTCTTCTTCCTGCCCTGTTCCCATGGCTCTTAAACGGATGTGCGAACTATTTTTTAAAATAAAGCCGGGGGTTTTAGCGGTGATTCTTATAGATATTTTACATGAATTGGTTCAGCCTTTTCCAGTTTTACGAGAGATGAGATAACAGTGTGACGTGTCAGGATTTTCGAGCTCATGACTCAAGCCATTTAGTTGATTCTATTTATTGTAAACTACATTACCTACACTTCCTCATATAAAACTAAAACATGCTAATAAGGTATCTCAACTTTACAGCCAGCATTAAAATTAAGCTCAAAAGATCTAACATAACCCAGAATTAAAACTTTAACAGCAACATCAGAACCTCTGTACATAAAGTTGCTGAAATTCAGACCCAGTATAGGCCAAAGTGGAATTTCGGACAATCCAATTCAGAAGTGAGCGGAACAAACTTTTGCATAGCTCAAATTACGCTGGTCCTTTAGCGATATTCAGAGAGGTCCAGTTTAAGTTGACCCCTTTGGCAAAGACCCAAGGCTCCCAAAAATGTTTAGAGTTTAGTCAGGGACTCGGTTTTATGAATATTGGAGAGCTTATTGCTGTGTGGTCAGCTGGATAAAGGATCAATGAAAAATGCTGGGGGTCATTTTGAAAAATGGGGTTTATAATCTTTGGTGGTCAATGTGGATAAACTTAGTTACTAAATATACCATGATGTTTAATTCTCATTATGTAATCTATGACAACTTTTGAAGTCTTTTAGATAACCCTTTGGTCACAGGATTATTGATGATATAATTATAAAAAATCCTGGCCATCATCTTCCTCCTACTACGATGCTTCCACGAGGCTTCTAATCTACAGGGATACATCTGTGCACCGGTCACTTACATGAAGCTACCCATCTGATCTCCTCAACACATTTACCTGGGAAACCCGATAATCCTTGATAGGACTAGTCCTGACACGTAACGACTGCCGAAGATCTTAAAAGGATAGCCGGGACCCACCAATTTAACGTGCCTTCCAAAACATAGAGGAACTCGTCATGACGAGATGGTCATAATATGATATCCTGAACATCATTTAAATCACGAACACCAACAATACCTTCTTCAAACATTCCATTAACAAAACGCTCTTAATAGTAAACATCTTTCCAAGTAATTGGTAGACGGTTGGTCTAATGGTTTCCATAAAAACATTTGGCAGGACGATACAGACATATATCAGAAATCAGCGTCTATTTGGTAACATGCCAATAGTTCTGGCTACGCTATAAACATGTTCCAGGCAGTTTTTTGTAGGAACAGACAAGCATGTTGATCTCAGTTTTATGGGGGTACTTGGAAATCTAAATTGATCTTCCTCATCATTTGTCTGTGTTGTCTATTGGGGTCAGAGACTTCATTTTATAGAGAAAAGATGTGAGCCTTCAATTTTAGAAGTTTGTAAACTACCTTCCGCCAGCGGTTTCACCCGTGTCCCGTAAGAACTATTATCCCGTACGAGGGTGGTAATGGCCTCTCTCCATGAATGGGCTGTCTAACTCTGAAATATTTTTGTTAATCGGACCTGTAGTTCCTGAGGTTAGAACGTACGAGTAAACAAACAAACCCTTCAGCTTTATAATATGAGTATAATCCGCGCAGATAGAGAATAGATTTATAAATGGCGGCGGGTACTCATGGTACGATTGGCAAAACAAGTTCTCAAACATCGATTTTTATTGACTTTGTTATAAGTTTATGATTATTTTTATATATTATTAATTAATAATAGTAGAAATAATGACAAAAATATTAATTAAATAAATAAGGAGCAAGGGTACATTAATATCACTAGATTTTTAAATTTGTCTTTATTAATTGTGAATTACATAAATACCACTTCACATACATACACAAAGTTTTATAAACCGCTTGGTCCAGCAGTATCCTGGTCATCTGAACCCATAATTGGTTCAATTCCCTCCATCAATTCATTATTATCCTCCATGGACTGGTCACTTTCACAGTCCTGGTCTTCGTAATCGTCACTTTCATCTTCGCTGTCGCTGTTCATACCAACACTGATAATAAAGTCTTCTATTTCACTCTCCCTACCTACATCGCGATTCCAGTATTCTTCTTCGACTTTTTTTATGTGGTTTATTTGTTTCTTCCAGTCGTCTCGCGTAATTGAAGCTATGGCCTCTTTGTGAACTCCTCAATTTTATTTTCGTGTTGCTCCACATTTTTATCTGCGACCCGTTGTTTTATTAAATTCCAGACATGTTCTATCGGGTTCAGGTCGCAGTTGTAAGGAGGGAGTCTGAGGACTTCATGGCCATGTTCACGGAGAAGTTCGTCCACCAAATATTTTTTCTCTGGGCGATGCTTTTTTAGCTGCATGAGCAGCTCTGCTTTTGTCCAATCTTCTTCAAATGAGACATTGTGCTCCTGCATCCATATCTTTATGTCCGCTTTGCGGGTTGCAGTCGTTGGCGCTTTATCCACCTGCATACTGTGGTAGGATGCATTATCCATGACGAGAATGGAGTTTTCAGGCAGATTTGGTATTAGTTTTTCTTTTAAATATTTCGTAAAATTATTACCATCCATCTCGTCATGGTAGTCACCTTTTTTTGCTTTAGCTTTAAATAATAATCCTGCACCCTCCACAAACCCATCCTCTGAGCCGGCATGAACCATCACCCACCTTTGTCCGGGACTATCATTTTTGCGAACGCCTTTATCGGTGGATGACTGCCAGCACTTGCTGACAGTATAATGGGCATGGATCCACGACTCATCCATATATACTACTTTCTTTTTTTCCACACCCATGGCATCATTTTGTCGGATGCGGCGTAAATATTTAACTCGCCACGCTTTTATGTTTTCTCGTTCTATGAGCACCATTCGGTTCTGGCGGCATTTTTTAAATTGAAATCCGAGCTTTTCTTTTAAAATCTTTCTTAATGTAGTTTTGGAGCCTTTATAGTTTAAATCAGCTCTTGCTGACGCCAGAATCTTGTTCAGCGTAGGTACCTCCTTTCGAACGTCGTATATTGAGGCAACAATATTTCTAATGGCACAAATATCGAAGCTGCCCATGGGGACACGCGTATTATTTTTGCCTTTTCTGCCCTTATTCGGCGTACGGATCTTGGTGTTGGTTTGTTCTGCAAGTTTTCCTGGAATAAGAGTAAAATATTACTATTACTGTCAGTTATCGTTATAGAGCTGATTTGAATTTAGAACATCGTGTACAAGACTCCATTTGTGACAATCTTGATAAGACTTTTTAAACAAATACATAATTATAAAACAAATAAACTACTGCTTAAAATAATGATTCATCTAATTAAGTACCTAACTTTTATTATTGTTTTTAGATCGATTATTAACCTTATATTATTTTTAAACTGAGTTATTGAATAAATCAATTTTAATAGGTACTTCTTTTTAATTTGATACGAATATGCGCACGCCATTTTCATTCTTTGCATTTAGTAGGTAATTTTGTCTATGAGGTGGGATGAAATTATTATTTTTTCTTGTTTTTAGATCGATTTTAAAAATTAAGATTTTAGATTGATTACATTTTAAAACCGAGCTTTTAAATAGGTGCATTCCCTCGCTATCGCTCAGGATTCTAATTTTTTAGAATCTTAGAATCCTTCGCTTGCTCGGTCAACAAAATTGAGCACGCGATTAAAAAGCAACTTTGCACTCTTGTATAACAAATAACTATATCTATCTATCTTGGTCACGCCCATAAAGCAACTGCGTAAAATAATGTGTAAGTACCATGTAATTACCTTCTTTCTTTATTCTCGATATAGTAGCCGTCGATAAATTAGTCGCCATCGCTGCGCGTGCGGCGCTGTACTTTAATGGATGATAACGCTCCAAGTTCTTCTCGTCGTCAAAGTATTTTATCACGTTGTAAACAATCTGACGTGCATCACTGTGAAGAATCTTGCCACGTTTTCGTGAAGCCATTGTCAATCAATCACAAAATGTCAACGTTCGTAACAAAAACTTAACAAAAATAAATAACAATCAAACGTAACGCAAACAAATAACAATGAAACTCAACAAAAACAACAAAACGGAACGAATTTAACGATAACTCGGAGTGCGTCAAGTAGCGTGCAAAGCGAATCCTGACTGATTATTTTTTTGTAGCGCGTACTACACTGTGTGAGTATAGACAGCGATAAAGAGTGAGCGAGAACGCATGCGAGCGGACGCCATTTTCAGATCTATTCTCTATCTGCGCGGGTTATATACGTATATACATTTATTTATTTATTTAGTAAATGGTATCAAAAATATGCTTACGCCAGGCCGCCGAGTAAGTCAAATTTGGGATAAAAGAAAAGATTTTGAAACCGTATAGCTAAGCCAAAATAAACCATTAACCAACCAGCATCTTATCATACGTACTAACATCAAGCTAGTTTTAATAGCTGAATTCGGGATACCAGAGGTCAATATAAAATGGTCAATATTGGAAGTCTATTGACATAATCCATACTTATGAATCCGATGTCCCCTTTTCGCTTAAGTGGCTTTTACAAGCTTTTTGATCATGATGTAGTATTTCAAGTACTAAGCTATTTGGAGACCGTAAGGCAAATAACTATGTCCTGTATTTTTCTTTTTTTTGACTCTGTGCCAAGTTAGCGACCTAGTGGTGTTAATAGGATAAAGCTTGTTTTTTTTTTTGGGGTTCATGTTTAACAAGCTCATAAGGGAAATCGCCAAGTGTGAATGAATTCTGCTACAAAGGGTCTGCATTGGGGAGGGATAGTAGACACGTAATTAAATGGTATATTTTAATTATTTACTCCTAAAAATTCTTATCGAGTTTTGCAAATTACTGTCAGCTGCCATATATACTCATGTCATACCTTTGTATATTGGTTTATCCAATGAACTATATATACCTAAAAATCATCAAACATCGGTCTTACCCCGAAAAAATCTTCAAAACCTATCCCCCAATACCTGATATCCCATACAAAAATTCCATTAAAATCTTCACAAGAGAGCTGCATTGTAGGATATATGCATGGAAGGCAGTTTGCGAGATCATAAATCGTCGACGTATAGACGGCATACTTGTTACCGTTATGAGACAGGCAGAACTATGCTGTTACCTGGATAGGCTGTTAGGTAGGATATACAGGTCGTGGATAGAATATAGACAGGGTTATTTAAGATGGCACGGATTTGATGAAAGATAAATTAGATATTTCGTCATATTAATAAAAGTTGCACCGTGTTTTAAATATTCATTCGGTGTTTTTTTGATATGGTTCTGAGATTCTGCCAAAATTGTTCACGAAAATAATAGTACCTTCTCGTCAACGCGATTCGTGCACAAAGGCTTGCAGCCTTTCGCAGTATTTCAGAATTGATAGAAAGCGCTGCTAATATTAGGAAATTACTGATCCAATTTGAAAACTTATTCCAATGATGGACGTCCACTGCTGAACATAGGCCTCCCCCTTAGACCTCCACAGATATCCGATAATTGCAATGTTAGATAGCCCATTTTTCGCTTTATATAGATGACACCACTTGCAGCTTGTTGTGGTTGATCATAACCGTTCTTTTTTTATCGTCGCTTCAAAAAACGTGGTCAATAAACCATGCTAAGATTTTGTAGTACCAAGTCCATGAACAATATAAACCTAAGTTTTCTTAAAACAGTTCTCTATTAATTTTCACTTTCAATATTCAAAGCAAACAGTAGTTTTATGAAACACGTTTATGTTGTCGGTCTAAAAAGGCTTACTCGCATTCACAGATGAGGTTTAAGTCCCGAAAAGTACGGCTAACGTAAACTGATTATGTATTTCATACGTTTCAGCAATGCAGCTGCATCGGACATGATAAACGCTTATTACATTGTAACTGTACGGATTTATTTCCTGAAAATTTAACGCTTAATGAACGGACAAAAATTATGAAGGCTCCCATGTTGGTTGTGTATGCTTTTCGGTTGTATTATGTAATTAATACTTTATCATAATTTTGCGAGATCTGTGGTGGTCTTCTTAAAGTTAAATTGTGATAACTGGTTTCGAAAGTGGATTAAATAAATGTATTAATGAACTAAAAGTAAAAGGAGTCATGGTAGCCTAGATAAACAACCAAACTCTCAAGTATGAGTGCACGGGTTCGATTCCAGGTCAGGCAAGTACCAATGCAACTTTTCTAGGTTTGTATGTACTTTCGAAGTATGTATATCTTAGATACCAATGACTGTGTTTCGGATGGCACGTTAAACTGTAGGCCCCGGCTGTCATTGAACATCCTTTTGATATTCAGAAGTCAGTAAGTCCGATAACCAGTCTTATCTAGGAGTATTGGGTTGCCCGGTTAACTGCGTTGAGGAGGTCAGATAGGCAATCGCTCCTTGTAAAACACTGGTACTCAGCGGCATACGGTTAGACTGGAAGCCGACCCCAACATAGTTGGAAAAAGGCTAGGCAGATGATAAGTCTCTATTATGATTTATGTGCAATGAGAATTGTATATAGATAAGTGTCTTAAATCTAATTATAACCAGCTTCATTTTACTTGAAGTACAGTCAACAAGTTAATTACCTGCCTACGCACGATTCAATATAATATTCAAATTAAAGATAACAATATCATGATATTATTAATAAGATATTTGCCTTAAGGATATCCTATTATATTAAGATCAACAGAAGTTTCCGTTCGATAACTGTAAGACAAATATGTACTCTATGCTAATCACACAAGGTTGATTGTTCAAATAGTGCCGTAAGCAGTTCTTGTTTCTATCATCAAATAATATGGTGCACATATATTTTTTCAAATATGGAAATTGTTGAGATAAAATCTGTTGAATGAAGAATCTATTGTTTTAGGAAATCGATGAAACTTCAGATTTCAAAACGTTTTGTTATTGGAAATTTCAGGCTTCTTCAGTTGTTTTCAGAAAAACGAATAAATGCATATTTTAGGGGGATGTTCCCAGTAAAGGTATTTTCCGCCCATACATAAAAGAAGTCTGTCTTTTCTTAGTATTTGTGTACCAAACTACTACTATATGGTTACCATCAACTGAATATTATATTTACCTTGATAATTTAATCTTGCACCAAAAAGTAAATAAATAGGTACAACACCAACAAACATGGGTATTTTCTCAAAACACACATGCTAAATAAACACAAAACAAACACATGAATAAATTACCAGCACACCAAGTATTGTTTTACTACCTTTGTTAGACTATGTCATTCCTACAACCATTGTTCAAAACCACGGAGGAAGGAAAGATAGCGGAGATGCCATAAGGAAGGTAGGTCAGGCGCCTTCTTGTAGGTCTAGCAACGTGAAAGGCATGATCAGTTACTAGAACTAAAGATTCGGGTTCCATGTCAAATAAAACCTTGTCAAAGATTGGTCTTGATTGATTGGTGATTTTATTTTGAAAATATTGAAGGCGTTTAAGAGCGGAGCTAATAACGTTCCTCGTCTTACAAACACCCGCATTTTTGCGAGATTTTGCGCTATAACATCTCCGCTAGTCATTTTATTCACAAGAAAAACAAAGTACTTATCTAACACTCGAATAATGCTCGCCATTTGTAAGGCCGTGTTCAGACGGCGCGACATATGTCGTCAATATATGAGTAATGGATCGCATTGGAGTGACGTGCGAGAGTATGGCGCGCTTTGACGTATATTTATGTAACGGTCCTAGTGTGTTAGATGAAAGAGGAAAAATGCTTTCGGAGATAGATTTAATCTGGTTATGGATAAATGTTGTTTGTTGGGCATGAATTAGACTGGTTTGGTAAAGTACAAGAGTATCTTTTATGAATATTTATTTTTATAGCAGATAGGTATATGAAAGTAAAATATGTATTGATATAAAGATTAGTACGATTACTTGTAATAATTCACCAATTATATTTTAGAATAAGGATAAATTAAATTAACCACCTCGAATAGACGAATGCACCACTATATTATCTAGGACCTGTGTGCCTAAAACGATTTATTCGCAAAGCAAAGTCGGATAGAAAAGTAGGTTCTACGAAAATTCCCGTTCCGTAATAAAAAATGGTTGAATGTCAATACACTGAAGGACTGGCCAATTGATTGATCCAAATACATAAACTAGGTAAATAGATCAACATGTTTCTTACCTTACTCACCAAGGATTTTGTACTCAACAAAAGTCATGTCTAAAAATACATTTACACCACAAACCGCTAATCTCAACATTTAAAGTTAACCAAAGTTTTAAAACGCCTTCATTAAACTTAACCATTTAAAACCACACAGAAGATTATTACAACAACCCACGACATTTCAATTAGCCAAACTACACCAATAAACACACACAAAAGCCACGAACTTTTAATAATGCAGTAACTTGAAACAACTGGGTGACAACACAAATGTGTCCCCGTCTGAGCAAGACATTATACTAACTCTAGAGTATCCGCACACTGTAGAATAAATAGTCGGCCGACAGTTGACCCGATGGTAACAAAAAATTTTTTTTTAAGAAAATCTTGGTTCTATGCAAAATTTTCAGTCGATCTGATACCGGCTAAATACCTGATCTTTATAATGTGCGTACTACCATTCATCTTCATACTGATTTATGAGCCCAAACAAACTATCGGCCGACTAAAAGTTTGCGGTGTGCTCTCTTGAGCCTAATTTCGAGTGTATGTTGCCTTAAATTCTGTCTCCTAACTTGGAAGTCAGACTTTGTGTGAAAAGTTCCGTGATTTGCAAAAGTTTTTTAATGTAAGTACTATTGCTAATGTACTCATTAGTGACTTTACTTTTGTTTTGTTTTTGTAAATTATGGCTCGGATGGAGTTGAAATGTTTATTCTATTCTTTTGTTTTTCGATGGTCGGATTTTCTAGTAGAAAGTTTTAGTTTCGGGATTTTTATATGTGCTGCTATTTTGCGTTAGTCGTATTTGTTTTTATGAAAATTGTTTGTGTGAAAATCGACGTGGATAGAAAGAGTGTTACTTGTGAGATGACGGCAGATAGAAGAGTATGGAAGAAGAAAATATGCTGCGCCAACCACAGATAAAATTGCGATCATCCTCCTAGGATGATGATGATGATATATTTGACTTTATTTGTGGTATTTTCCTGACATGTATTGTAAATGTTACCTATTTAGTTTGATGTAGTAATAGTATGATCAAGAATATTGTTAGTCATATATGTCAGTGTACGATTACCATTTATCCGATTCTGTAGTAGTTCTCAAGATGTGCGGGTGAAATCACTGACGAAAGCTTGTCAAACTGCATATAAAAGTGCTTGAAGCGATAACAGTCTGTTTATTCCAAGAAGCTAAGCACAAAAAAGACTAAGTACCAAGATAATCACAGCACAAAGTCCAAAAGAAAATACTTAAGTCTTTATTTTCTGGCGAAAACACACCATTAAATATGCACTTCAGATATATATCTGTTTGGCAAACATTTTCTTTGGCACTAAAATAACTTAGCTAACCATGGGTTCAGTTCGCGTGATTAAAATCTGAAAGGAAAATGTACGGTTAAATAAGAACGAGTTTTACACCTAAAAGGAACAACAAATAATAGATAATAACTTACATAATTACTTCTGTAAATATCTATGTAAATAAATAACTTATTCTTTCAGTTATCTTCAGAAATAACCTACCTAATAAGTGTATATAATTTGTGTGTTTATAAATGTAAATATTTCAGTTAAATAAATAAAAATATTAAAACTGAAATAAAAAAAAAGAAAAGGAGCAACCTAATTTTGTATAATTATCTGCTTATTTTTTTATAAATATGTTGGGGTTCACTTTCAGCCTATTGGATGCAGCTGAGTATCAGTGTGCCACATGGAGCGACTGCCTATCTCACCTTCTCAATCCAGTTACCCGGGCAACCTGATAACATTAGTAAGACTTACTGGCTTCTGGCTACCCGTAACAACTGACAAAGATGTTCAAATGACAGCCGGGACCCACTAAACTCATCGTGACAATTTGAGCATTGGGATAAATGCTAAAGTAATTTTTGACGTTTTACCCTACTTTGACAGGAATGGTTGACCCCAAACCTTGATTTCCAAGAGCACACTTTATTTCTAAGTTTACAAAACACAATAATCAGGATACCAACAAGAATAGAGGTAATAGTGTAAAGAAGCAAGAAGTTGAGATTCGCACTCAAATAAAATATAGGGTTATTAGATTTTTTGTTCTTATACATAAAGGAACGAGTATTTTTAGGGTTGTGTAGTCAAAAGGTAAAATTAGTCTGAAATCACCAACCCACATTGAGCAAGCGTGGTGATTAATGCTCAATCCTTCTCCGTGTGAGAGTAGGCCTGTGCCCAGCAGTGGGACGATAAAAAGGCTGAAACAGTATACAATAAATGTGATTTTTGGCCTTTCATAAATGCAATGCCGTCTTGCCCTTGGTCAGTTTCATTTTTCCCATTGAAGAACTCTAAAAAGGCAAAATCCATTACCTTAATGAGGTGTTACCTTTTTGATATATTCTGTATTTGTACTAGCTTTAGCGAAAACCAATCTCGCATTCACAAACGCCCGAACAACAGTGTATTCAACTAGTGACACTAATATTTATTCTGGACTGAAAAGCGAATTTGTAGTAGTTGCTACAAACAATTGTAAAGCTTTTATATTGACACTTGCTTCCAGCCACGTGTCAAGGGAACTACTCCGCGCAGCCGGCTAAAGTAATTTTGTAGGTACTTATATGTATACTAGGTTCCATGCAATCTTTATACACTTACATAAGATGTAGGTGATATTACAGCAATTTTTCAGTTACCTGTAAACAAAAATAAAAGTTATTAAGTTTTGCTTCTAAGTAGTCATATTTGAGTGACGAGTTTGTTTGTACTCGCTAATTTCAGGAGCTACTGGACTGATTTGAATTTTTTTTAAAGAGTTTGATAACCTATTATTGAGGAAGCCCATTACTTTGGTTGCCAGTTCGACTACTCAGTAAAAAGTATTCCAGCTAAATTTAGGTATGTATTTTCAGACTAGCAGCACGTAAAAATTACGTTTATTTTCTTTCTTTCTTTTAATACCAGCCTTCTCTCACATGGTTTTAATTAAAAACCCAGCTACTATATTACTTTTACCTCAAACTAATAAGCGATGTTTCTGACCACAAACTACCCGCATCCGTGATGATTTCCCTAGACACTTACCTGTTTTCTGTCATATAAAAGATAATCTCATTTTGGCCAGATTTTATGCGGATAGTGTAAGGTCAAACTGAGACTAGAGGTTATAGGACCCTTTTTAGGTAATACGGGATTAATAGCTAGATTAAGGATTCTTTTGCACGTGAAGAGATGTAACACATCTGTCTAGCCTTTTCGCAATTATGTTGGGGTCGGCTTCCAGTCTACACGGACTTAGCTGAAACAGTGTTTTACAAGGAGCGACTGCTTTTCTGACATCCTCAAAACAGCAACACGGCAAACCTTTAGTGAAGCTGGTTGTCAGACTTTCTAGATTAGCCTATATTAGCTTTAGGATGAAAGTAACAACTGCCAAAGATGTTCAATGACAGCCGGAACCTACCTAGGAAAAACTCATAACAAAGTAAATATATATTTTTTTTCAGCTGCTTTCCTTAGTTATCCACATCCAGCATTTGTATATCAGTCCAACATTTGGCTAACCAAACGTCTGATAGCGGCCGGATATCTGATCGTCGTTGTAATGTGTGCACTATCACTCATCTGATTTATGAGCCCGGTTAGACTATCGGCCGACTAAAAGTTTGCATTACGCCGGACAGATCTCTTAACAGATCGACTGCTAGAGAGATTACCTATAGATTTGTAAAAATGCGTCAGAAATATCTCAAAAGTCCACGAACAACAAATACTTATTCCCCCTGGGAAACAAACTTATGTAGCAATCTGATATAGGATAAATTTAGATCTGATTACTTTGAAAATTGAAAGTGAAAATTCAAAGTTACAGGTGCGTTTTGGAAACGAGCTGCCGACTGCAACTGCCGACCGCACGGCGCACATGCCTCAGCTTCCTACTGGTTTTTCTTTATATGAAATAGTATTGGATCAAAGCGGCAGCAGTTAGCTTGAAGCTCTATCTTCCAGACCTTACGTTAACAGTTGTTTAAAGAAAACCGGCGTTTATACTATCAACGAATTCTACCCTAAATCGATCACAAACCGCACTTAACGAGATACGAATCGCTCAGTTTGGCAACATTTGTTATCGCGATTATGCGTAACTGTGACGTCATCAATCATCGTATGTACTACGTCATTAATATTAGAATTTGTTCCGTAAGGCGCGAAGTTCGGTCGTTATTGTAATCGTGGTGTTGAATTATCGATTATCGATAAACTTTGAGCATGAGTTCGATTACAAACAAGACAAGTAAAAATATAAGTGTGTATGTAATTTATTGCATATTCTTAAATTAGAAGGAAAAGATTCCGAGGAAAACTAGACTTACAAAGTCTGAAAACGCCAACCCACACGCTCAGTCCTTCTCCGTGTGAGAAGAGGCCTGTGTCTAGCAACAGAAAAGTAAAGAAGGCTGATGATGATGATAGAACCTCAGTATTTAAATATACCTTATTCATTAAGTACTTTATTTTATCAATGTTTCTCGTTAGGTACTTTTTTAACAATGTTTCACTCCTACATGCATCACATAATAGTACTTACATTTTAATCCCATAAAATATAGGATTATTTCATCAAAGTCCTTTCAAAATCATTTAGATTTATGTCTACGTCTAGAATGAACTTGTAAATAAATAGCATACATACATAAATACTTCCAAATTACATATTTTAAAGCAAACCCTTTGAATCTGTTAAAATACCTAAATCTTTCAAACGAGCCAAAACCCAGTCTAAAAATAAATGCCCCAATAAAAAGCTAAAAGAACTATCTTGGTATCTTTCATCCATCTTTTTTACAACCCTTTAAAAGGTTTGCTTAACTTTATAGCCCTTTTGAAACAACCCTTAAAAAGATTTCTATTAACTTTTAAAATATTCATTCAATTTCGTACCTAACCTGTAATTTTGTGGAGTAAAAAACTTAATCTCCTTAAAAGTGTTGGGAAATTGAAATACCTAAATTGATTTTGTATAGTATTTTTTATAGATTTGTATATAACATTCATAATGTACCTACTCATAAATTAGCTTTTCATACGGTTTTACGCTCATGACATGAATTTAGTATCTACTTAGGTAAATACATTAAAAAAATGAAAAGTACCAAAAACCTACAAGATCCTGGCAATGACCCTAACACTCTTTTCACACAGGCGGATTTTCCGCACAATTTTCCCGCTACAACTCTTGTTTTGTACTCGCGACAGCACACAACTGACAGTTACTGGTGCGAAAGGTGATGCTTAAAACCGAGCGAAACACTATGCTGCCTAGTATACTTCGCGTGTACAACCTCAACAAACATCCGTCAGTGTGAAAACACTGGTAAAAGTGAGTGACTTTTTGCAGCGTACAATGTGTCGCGCGTAAAAAACTAAGCGGTAAATCCACCAGTGCGAAAGCGCTGAAGTCTTAGCCAGTCCAGTCTAAGTAAAATGGCGTTATAAATATGTAAGAGGATACTGAAACGTTAACGTTGGTTATAACTTAAGAATAAGCGCTAGAAATAATAGCCAGCTGTTTATGCTTCAAAGTGATATTAAAATTTTCTTAAAAGAATATTCCTGGGAAAAAGGGTCTTTTGAAAATGTGTTTTTGTAACAGATGAGTGCAGAAAAATGTACACACAAATATAATTTTTGAATTATGTCACAATTTAGCATAGGTAATCTAGTTAGTTAGTGACTAGATCTGTGCTTGCACCTGCGATAAAAGATGAGCGATGTGGTCAAAAGTCATTGATTCAAAGTAGTCAGTAAATTAGCACAAAGTCAAGTTTTAAAAAATAACCTCCAAAAATGCCTACACCTCCCTACTTCCTACGTGTTTTTATTGGGAAGAAGGAAATCTTGTGCTGTACATAATATGCTAGTACCTATTTCACATAAGATAGAACAAGCAGGCATCTCTTTATCTAAAAGACTGATAAGTACCAAAAAAGCTTCTTCAAGCCAGAATTCTCATCGACTGTTCCTAAGTATTACCTTCTCTTACTAAAAAATTGCATACTTTCAAAGTGATCTTCACTCCAACAAACTTGCAAAGTAAAAGCTTAATTAAGAAATAATAAAGAAAGAAAGAAAGGAACTGAAAGCACTTTCACACCTAGTTCTTTTAAACAATAAAAAAATTCTTCAATAGAATTCTTTTTATTTTTCACATCGTTCAGCTAGCAAGGTTTAAAATACACCCTGAATGAAACTAAAAAGAAGCACTCTGTAGGTAACGTGACTAAAAAAAGGTCAGAAGAGAAAGTGGGCCACGTAAAAGATGTACTATTTAATTCCCGTATTTTTCTTCGTTCCTTTAGGACACGGTTTTTTTTGCTTTTTGACTAGGTTTCGGAGTAAGTAAATATAAGGTTTAGCAGTTTTATTACAGTGTCATGAGAAAAAGTACTTGGAATAGACGGCTGGATATTTCTTCATCATCACCTGTATAGTCATTTTCCAACTATGTTGATGACTTTGTTTGGGCTTCTAGTCTAATCGTATGCAGCTGAGTACGTTGGTACTGACAATGATTATTGGTTGGTTGGCCAGATAGGCAGTCGCTTTTTTTTATTTCATAAAAAAGAGATTGTAGTACATGAGGCGCTTTAAGTAAAACCATGCGACTATCTGTCTTCCTCAACCCAAAACGCCTTGGTAAGTCTGGTTTTCAGACTGACTAGCTTCTCACTACAAGGAATAACTGCCAAAGATGTTCAATGACAGCCGGGACCTACAGTTTACCGTGCCCTCCGATACACAGTCAATGGTGTCCAAGATAATCATAAAGCACATACAAACTTAGAAAAGTTGCATTGGTACTTGCCTGACCTGGAATAGAACCACATATTTGAGAGGTTGGTTTTTTACCCACTATGGCACCACAACTTTTTTTTAGATTTTCCTCGAATGGAAGAAATGGACCTTCTATCTACATTTTCTTGGTAACCCTCTTCACAACATTTAAGTGGGTCACGCGAGAAGAGTGGCGGATTCTTGTGTCAATCCCGGTATATTGACACCTGATGTCGGATAACCTTGCCGAGTTCCCGCGATACCATCAATTTAGAATTTAGATACTTTTTTTATTTGACACACATGTCATTACCCCTGGCTTGTAAGTAGGGGGGTAGGTAGACATATTGAAGCGACTAAGGCCTTGGAAATACGAGTGTATTTGACACTGTAAGACTAGCATATAAGGTTTTGGTATTCTTTTAATTAAGCTTCTAAAATTACTCTTGTAAGGTAACGCTAAATCTATGTATAGTTCTTTTATAGAGCTGAAGAGTTTGTTTGCTTGCTTTACTCGCGCTAATCTCAGCAACTATTAGACAGATTAGTTTGTTTTAGTGTTAGAAAGCCCATTTTTGGAAAGCTTTTATCCTATTGCGGAAAGTGATTCTCAGACAAGAACAGTTACTTGGCAATAATAATACTAACCTGCAATGTATCTTTAACTTTTGGTATTTTTTATTGTTTTTTTAGAATGGTACAAACAAATCAGTCATTCCTATCAATGGCTTTCCACTATTGGACATACTTTTCGAGTGTGGCAAACCCGTTTTTTCTGTCATGTAAAAAACATTATAAGCTACTAAACAAAAGAGCTTTTCGAACCTCACAATTCACATACAAGTATAAATAATAAATGATCTCTCTCACTCAAAGAGATTGAAAATACAAAAGATGGTTAACAGAGATCTGTCGTTATTCTTGTCTTGTGACAATTTCTTATCAGAGTTTAAAAGCACATGCATTTTGAACCTTAACTTGAAGAGCATAAGTTAGATTTTTCAATACAGGATTTTTTTATCAAAGACATTTTTAAAGTTGCATTTTGTAACTTAACTTTAGACGCATAAGGTTGAATTTTCAGTAAAAGAATGGTTAGTAGAAGAAAATATATTGGTATTCAATTTATATGTAACACTCTTACGAGTTGTATCTCGAACGGCGGTTATATACGAATCGTATGTGTTTTGTTTTATTTCGATTTAAATGGCGTTTTTATTGGGGAGCCATGTTCTGTGGTCTTTGACATGTTCTAACATGTATTTATCTATATGTATCTACATATATTTACATGTTTTCTTTGTAATCAATTATGACATTTTTAAGGAAAAGCTATACTTGTACAAATATACAGATTAAAGATTCAAGAATAAGTGTGTATAAAATCGAACACGACGGTTTTTAGTCAGTAAGAGTCTGACACTCCCTCACCGCTGCTAACCCACAGCGGGAAGGGTCATATGATGATTTTTGACGTCGTTAAAAAAAAGTGTGTATAAAATATAAAGCATGGCAATAGCATAAGAAATTGAACTAATCTACGTCATTTTGCATTCCAAGCATACAATATATTGAAAATATATTTTCTTTAGACACCAATATGAAATAAAAAATAGTATTATTATATCCCAAAGGAATTTACATTTGAATATTTACCTATATTAAGAAGTCAAATATTTTTTATGCATGTCTAGAACTCAGGATCAAAAATATTTTTCATGAAAACTAAGAAAATAATGCATATTTCAGCGAACGAAATGTGTAACAGTTGAAAATTTTAATTCAATTGTACTTTTGAAGATCAATGTTTATATTAATGAAGTAAATAATATGATATATTGTATATTTTATTCGCGAATAAATACAATATTATATTAAATTGTATAAGGTTACAAAAATAACTGGAATTCATCAGAAAAAACTAAAATAAATACTGTTTGTTTAATTCTGCAAAAACAAAAACTGAAGTTTTTAACTACAGCGAAAAATTAAATCGACTTTAATAATAAACCTTAACCCTTCTCCTATATCTATCAAATGCTATGCAGAAAACCGCAACAAAATCAGTTCATTAAAACGTGCGATAATTATGCACAAACATACATACAAACAGCTCAAACTTAACCCATCATTTTTGAAGTCGGTTAAAAAAAACATTTCAGCCAACAACTGAATTTCATCGTTACAGGACTAATTATGAAAACGTCAAAGAGTGCTGACGCAGAGTTCCATGTAAACGGAACGTCGAAGCCAAATGATTCATCACGCTAGCATGCATGCATGCATTAATTATTAACCTTAATTGATTTCATTTAAAGTACAAACATTGATCGGGAAAATTATAGGAAAAGCTTTCGTTGAAGTACAGATGTTTTTAAAATCATGTGCTTGGTTTATTTGACACTAATCTTTTAATCTCTCTTTGAGGAAACTACTTCTCGCTTCAGTATAAATAGTTTATGTTAGGTACTCTGTTGTATAACCTGCTTAAATGATAAGTGCCATCAAAATACGTTCAGCCGTTATAACGTGATTAAGGAACAAACATTCATACAACTATTGTATGAAGATAAGAAGAATATTTTTATCAGCACTAGCTTCTGCCTACGGTTCCGAAGAAAGAACTTCCTGGGCTTTGATGGGGATAAAAAGTATATCATACCAATATTTATCTAAATCGATTAGGCCTCGGCCTAAGTAAAATTGACGTAACTAGCATGATTTTCTATTTTTTCTAGACTATGTTTCTGATCCACTGATTTTGAGTCTATGTGTCGATGATCGAGCCAGTCAGTCGAATGATAGATAAGCAAAGAAACTTTTATGAAGGCGATAAAACTGAACGCACATCGGTCTATCTTAAGTTCTATAGCATTTAACTCAAATAAACCAGCCAAGTGCGATTCACACTTGCACACGCAGGGTTCCATACGTATCTATAACATATCCGTACGTTTGTTGCATGAGAGCCACTAAAGTATTTATTTTATTCTAGTTCTTAATATTATTTGTTAAAGCAGCTACAATAATACAACATACGTGAAAATTTCAACTATCTAGCTGTCACATTCGTTCCCAGCAGAAACGTCAGAAAATATTTGGAATCCAAATCGTATTTCTTCCGAGGAATGGATTTACTTATTACCGATATCTTGTTTGGTCTAGATTGACAGATGTTTGTGCAAATATTCAATGCCTAGCTGCTATCACAGCTCATAAGACATAGACACCCGTCCAGACAGACTGAGAAATCTTACTAAGGTTTACCCTTTAGCTAAGGAACCCTAATAAAAACCTATCGCTGACATCACACCAGCCAAAAATATAGCGAGCGGCCACCGTCACATCTTGACTGATGACGTCATTCGTCGCCATCTACCAGTAATGTGGTTTGAGTTATCACACACCCGAATTCTGAATATATTGACTTCAAATAAAGAAAGAAAGGTTTTCGTACGTGTAATGGCAGAGGCTATATTTTAGTAAATGCAGACCGCAGACTGAAAAGTCGGCCAACAGTTGACCCGATGGATGGCAATTTTTACATAAAATCTTATTTTTAGTACGGATTTAGGTATGATACGCATGCAACAAAGTGTTGGCTAAGTATGAATGAAGATGGATGGAGAGGAAGAGGAAGACCTAAGAAAAGATGGATGGATTGCCTGAAAGATGACATGTATAGGAAGGGAGTGAGTGTCAGTATGACGAGTGACAGGGGAAAATGGAAGTGGAAGACATCTTGCGCCGACTCCAAATAAAATTGAGAACAGGGCAGGAGGAAGAAGAAGATTTATGATTTTTAGTACGCGCACTGTATACATAGAAACATGACAGGAAAGAAAGAATTTACAAAGTTAATGCTGGTGGCAAGGTAATGCTCGATTCCAATCAAAGTTTTCCCTAGATACCGGCTAAATACCTGATCTATGTAATGTGCGTATTACCATTCATCTTCATACTGATTTATGAGCCCAAACAAACTATCGGCCGACTAAAAGTTTGCAGTGTGCTACTCTTACGGGTTGAAATAAAGTGAGGGTAGAATATGTGAAGGTTTTGGACAAATTGTGGGTGTCGCGGTGTGTTTTCGAATTTATTGGTCTGGTGTCAATGAACTTTTGTTTTAGGATATTGTTTTTGCAGACTTTTTAGAATTAAGGGAGTAGAATAAATATGATTTTTCATTTACTTTTTTATTTCCTTACGACTTTGAGATTTTTTTTTTATCATGACAAAAAACTATTAATTTTTTAAATAAAATTCACAATTAGGTATTTTGATTTATGACATTATGTCCCGATGTCTCAAAAAGTACATATATTATGTCGATGAAAGTTATATACCTCTACTTTACTTTGTGAGTATAGCGAGATAAGCTTTACCAAAAGTGAATCGTTGGTTAAAAACTATTAACTGACTTTGCTAGTTATTCAAAGACACATAATTAACTTTTAAATTCAACTCAGCATCTTTTGAAGTCCATTTCAATATTAAATGACTTTGAATACTAAAGTCTAAAGGACAATTACACGAGAGTACATTGGGTTGTAAAAAAACGGTTTTCGATCTAAAAGAAGTTAGATTACAGGGTTAAAACTGAGTCGGTTGACAGCCCTTGTGAACTAAGGTACCTAATCTTTTAAGCCAACAGCCTTACTTATAAAAATCAACTAATCATCTTCTAATCATTGTTTTAAGTAATTACTACTTAAAGCCTTAAGTAGTGATTAAATTATTTTGACCTATAAACGTTGCTTAAGCATGTCTTAAGTAATGAACAGATAATGACATAAAAACATACTAATTTCTCAACACTACCGGAATGTTGGTAGCTTAAAAAAATATTTGTCATCAAAACGTTGTGTAATGGCAACAATGGCATCCGTAAAATATAAAATTAAAAAGTTGAGCTGTCAATAAACCGGAAATGAAAAATCAGCTGCTACGAATCCAGCCATTTTGCTAATTAGCGGGTTAAACAAGGGTGTGAGGCTACTTAATTTGACAGCTCATTTTAGACATTGCTAAGAAAATGATTTAGTTAAGCCACGTTTATGAGTAAGCTTTTTTCTTAAACAGCCCTTAAGTATTACTTATTATTTAATTCACGTTTATAAGTAAGGCTGTTAATTATCGATAGATGACACAATGTTACATTATATTGCAAACAATTTTATCTTGTTTTATAATATGTCTCCAATTCGATGCCTGTGGCCTACTAGGTATCCTCAAATTACAATATCATCACAATAGCTCACGAGGTGCCCGGTTTTATGCCTTCTTAAGTTCACATGCAAAAAACATCACATGCAAGTTATTATATGCTTTTCTGGATTTTCATGCAAAAATAGCGTCCGTTGTCAAAGACAATAAAACCGAATAAGTTCAGTAAAATGTCACTCTCCTTTCAATAACATTCAAGAACAACAAACGCACTGAAAACACTTTTCTTTCTTTGGAAGTCTTTTAAAAAGTTTCAACAATCCAACAGCGAGACCTACTTACGTAACAAAGTCACACACACACACACACGAATGAAAACAAATGACGTCATCAATCGTTGACGCGTGCGTCGTGACGTCACAGTTACAACTTTTTACTTTAAAGGTGGGATTACACTAGCGGGCTAAGGTGAGTATACGAGATATACAGCCAGTTTATTCATCAAAGTAAAAGTTAAAACTAATAGTCAAGGTCGTGAAAAAACGAATTTGACCGTTACTTTTACTTTATGACATTACTTTGGCTTTTACTTTTGATGAAGAAACTGGCTGATAGTGATAATATGGTCTTTAAAATATGTACATACATAGTATTTGGAAGAAAATGATAGACTAATGGTGAGAAAAATCATTAATATAACTTCACCATTTCAGTTATGAACCAATGGGTGACTGTTTCATGGCCGATTAAGGTTAGATTATCGCTATTGTTTAATGGCGCAACTCACGTTAATCGATATGGGCTATCTAGGTAAAATATCAAATAGGACCAAAAAAGTTTGATCACAATCCGGCACGTTGAATTTACCTTTGCTTAAGTTTATCCAAATCATACCTATAGCTTTTGGCCCATGCACTATTTTTGGCACGTCAACGCGACACGAATCTTCAACCGCTCATGTAACCCCAGCATAACAAAACTTCTGACGTCAAAGTATTTTATTCGAGTTTTGTATGTTGAGGGTAAGACGGGTAACAAGGCTAAGACACCCCGGGTAAGATCGGTAACACAGGGTAAGATTACGTAACTAAAACGATAAGATCACGCCTGTTCTCTCTAGAGATGTCAGAAAAATGTTTGGAATCCAAATCGTATCACTTCTAAGAAATGGTTTATTTATTACCGATCTCATTTTTTGGTTTAGATTGACAGATGTCTGTCCGAATATTCAATGTCAAAAAGTACTTCGTTATGTAAAACAATTTTTATTTTTTCTATTGAAATATCATCTGTCTAGCCTTTTCGTTGGGATCGGCTCCCGGTCTAATCAGATGCAGCTGAGTACCAGTGTGTTACAGGGAGCGACTGCATATCTGACTTCCTCAACCCAGTTACTTCGGCAACCAAATACCACTTGGTAAGGGTGGTTGTCAGACTTACTGGCTTCTGATTAGGTGCAACGACTGTCAAAGATGTTTAATGGCATTGGAATGTGAAAATAAATAAATAATAGGTAATATTCCTTTCCAAAGTTTTCTATGAATTGCCAAAAAGTCAAAGTAATAGCGTAGATAACAAGAAAGAAACTTCATCATAATACAGCCTTTTTTTCTTCAATAATATAATGCAATATGAAACTTCGATAAAACACGGTTAAAACCGAAGGATACCTCAATCGTTAACCACATTTAATTAACATTCCCACAAATTATTACAAACCGCAATTTCCAAAATTACCGATTAAAATAAATAAAACGGTCCCTTATCACAAACGACATTTTAACCTTAAAATTTTCCCGAAAACTCGGTAAAATATCACTGTTTGAACTAATTACCGAATATTGTAACTCACGTTGATCGTAAAATATAAAGTTTCGACTATATTAGAACACACATTTTACGTTTAAACTGTTTTAAATACTTTTACTTCAATTGAGGGTAGTATAATATGCGGAGTGTATACAGGGTGTTGTATTTCAGGCCGCTGTTACTTTAAATGTATTAATGAAGGATATTGTGTTCTTTGTTGCCGGTAAAATATGGAAAATACGGTGAATTATTGGCAAAGTATCGAATAACTTAACTGGGGTATTGAAAATGTAATAACTGATTTATGTTCGTGGGAAATGGAGAAGTAAAATACTTAAAATGTAGATACAATAGTAAGTATAAAAGTCAAACAGTGCAATTTTTATTTTAAAAAATCTACTGTATCAAAGTCAAAATCGTATTTTTCTATCAAAACTTAGAAATCATAGACACTTCTTAACATTAAAAACTTGGTAAAATCTTAACAAATTACCCTAAAATTTTCACTTTAAAACAATTACCTAAAAACATCAGCCTGTATTTACATATTTAACTGACCTCCGTTCAGAAGCCATTAAAATAGTTTTAATGGTGGTCCGTTATCCTAACCATGACATTATGGGGGTATATTGATTAGATAACTTTGAGGGTAGTCGTAATATGGAGCACCATAGATTGAATGTTGGGTTTTAGTGGTTCAGATAAGGGGTGTTTAAGATTAATTGTTCAGTTTTTGACCTGTGATAGGTCAGGCAAGTACCAATGCAACTTTTTTCAATGTACCTTCTACGTATCTTGGACGCCAATGGCTGATTAAAAGGTGATGGAAAACATCTCGAGGAAAACTTGACTATAAAGTCTGAAATCACCAACCCGCATTGAGCAAGCGTGGTGATTAACGCTCAATCCTTCTCCGTGTGAGAGGAGGCCGCAGCCCAGCAGTGATAAAAACTTAGCAGTGATCACTGTTTTGATTGGTTTGTGTGTGGTTAGCAACCTAAAAACCCGAAGAGTTTGTTTCATTGATCGAATGCCAATTACAGGAAATAAAAATAAATAAAAAATCTTGATGTAAGTAAAATGTTAACATGAAATGTATAAAAACTAGTATGTAATAAATGACTTTGAGTATATCTTAGTTTAACTAAAATAGCTCTATATAAAGCAGTTTCTTTAAAAACAGTGCACTCTAAAATCCTCTAACAATACACAAAACGGAACAAAATTCTCATAAATACCGCACACAGGAAAATAAAAACACATTTTTATCTGCTTTCGGAATAATAAAAATCTCGGCCGCAATGTTCCACTTAAGTTACTTTGTGATTAAGGTATTAAGATATAAGAAACCTAGCTTAATACTGAACACAATTTCTTTACAAAATAATATACTTTTACTTATATACAACAAAAAAACTCAATATATTTTGGTCTCCCCGATATTTTCCGACGAATTCAACCGTGAAGCGTAGTACCGTAGCGCGTAGCTCGTAGCCCGTAGCCGTAGCTCGTAGCAAGTAATATATTCGCTATCTATATTACTTATTGAGAAAATTTCTTCGAAGCAGATTTCGCGAGAGTACAATATTTATACCGATCGGTCATATTATTGCGGGGGAATATCACACGGAGGAAATTCGGAAATCTCAGCTAGTTGGCAAAAATGTATTTTGAAAAGTCGACATTCTAATGGATTATTCGGAACGTGAAATATTGAAATGCAATATTCATTTATTGGTGTATTTTGGAAATGTAATTTCAAAAGATGAGTGTCGTAGGTGAAGCTTTGATAAGCAGCCAAACGGTGAGTAAGATGACGTCTATCTCAATATTATTTATGAAAAGTCTTACTTTAGAAACTATACATAGCTCACATTACAGTTTTTAAACTAGAATCATTCTTCATCATTCAAATAATAACAACCTTTTTAAAATATAAGACGGTTAACTAAAGACTTATTTTTTTTTCATTTCAAAATTCCAGTGACCATAACGCCAACTACAATTTAAATGAATCCTTCAAAAACTGAAAACTTTTAGTTCATAACAAAGCAGTAATTTCTAGTTACAACCGCTTCGTATATTCTGGAGCTAGTTTATTTTTATAGCCCGGGCTATTGTTGCCCAAGCAAGTTTTACACTTGTTACAAATAAGTGTGCTGTAAATTATATTCACGTGTTAACATGAAGATATTTTTCAATGTAAGTAGAGGGGATTTAGAAATTCTTACTAACATTATAAATGTAAGTGTGTTTGTTACGCTTTCACGCTAAAACGGTTGAAATGTTTTGGATATAATTAGGTACCGAGAATTTACTTTTTTTTGGGTATCGAAAGAATACAGGTACATACATATAAATTACTCTCATATAAGTCGGATATGACTGTAATATTTCGATACCTGCTTGTGATCTCTCTCCGGTCGTGTCGGATTGCCGTCCCATCGGGCTACGAGAGTGAAGGAATAGGGAGTGCACCTGTGTCTGCGCAAATGCTCGTGCACTATAATATGTCCTGCGCAGCTGGCTGACAAATCTCCTTAAACAGCCGCCGTGACCTACAATCTTCCAAAGAAGTACTTCATTTACAAAATCTATTACGCAATAATCTAAAAATTTTGTTTTAAACGCGAATTCCTCTTAATCTGTTTAAGCTTACTGTTTAATTCGATTAAACGTAAACTGATTTCCACGGAGACAACGTAGTCTAATCTTTTAATCTTATTAACGAGATAATGCGATACAAAAACTATGAGCAAATTAAGCAGGTTTTGTGTAATTCCCGAGTTAAAGTACTTTTTTTAGGAACTTGTTTAAAATTATATTCACATTTTTTTTTATTTTAAAGTGTACAAACTCTTTAATTGTGAGGTTAACTTATAAATTACTCCCAAGAATCAATTGAATCGTATTCATTCGTTTATGTATGTAATTTAAATCTTTCAGTTACATGCCTAGATATACATATAATCACTTCAGTACCAACAGGTATTTTATTTCACGAAAGCGGGTGATCCATACATGTGTGTATTAAAGTACATGCACATTGTCTATGTATGACTGGGCGACTCGGCCACTACTGAGCACTCCCGAGTTTACGCATACAAAGTCAATGTGTATGTATATTTGCACACACAAGTATGGCAATAATTTTCTGTATATTTCATCGTAATGTTATTGTGCTCGAAATAAACAAAATTAAACTTCATTCTAAATCATTTTTCCTCTATTGAATACCAAAAATTTCAATACCGCATCAAACCACGATGCACATTATTCACAGCTGATAAAATACCCTCAAAAATATTCATCTCTTACCGAATATCGAGATCGCACAGCACAGAAATGTATGAAAATTTTCTGCAGCAATTTAAAACCGTGCTCATCGTGGGTAACCAGCCATAGGAACAACAGTGAAAAAACCGGCCACAAACACGAAGGGTTCCGTACCATTATTTAGAAAATTAGCAAAAAAATCACGTTTGTTGTGTGGGAGCCCCCAAAATATTTATTTTATTTTAGTTTTCAGTATTTGTTGTTATAGCGGCAACAGAAATACATCATCTGCGAAAATTTCAACTCTGTAACTATCACGGTTCATGAGATACAGCCTGGTGACAGACAGACGGACGGACGGACAGAGGAGCGAAAACAATAGGGTCCCGTTTTACCCTTTGGGTACGGAATCCTAAAAATATAACACGGTTTAAAATTCACGAGATATATTATTTTTTGGTCTTGTCGGGAACAGCTTTATGAAATTTTATGATACCTTAGTGAAGGTTTCAGTTTTTAGTTTTATACTTGAAGCCGGCGCGGTTATGTTAAGTATTCATGGATTTTTTTAATTTAAATATAAGGTGTATTTTTGGATAACTGAGGTCGAGGTAGTACTTATTATAAATAATATACGTAGTAAATCTGAGTAGCTATATTTTTTATGTCATATCGCGTGATTAGTGAACCACTTCCCGCCCTTGGGTAAAAAGAAGCTTGAGCCATAAAATGAATTATCTTTTTACCTCTTAAATAATAACAAAAAAAAAGATGGCTAAAGTTACTCAAGTTACTGTAGCGAAAACAAATGACGTAACAGAGAAATTATATAACCTTCGATACCCAAGACTTTAATTATAAAATAATTACTTAAATTAACCTGTTTACAGAAACTGACCGACTTAAAAGTTCAAACAAACAATCAAAAGTTTCTAGACATAATATTTACCTAGAAAATTGTTTCTTAGAAAATTTGATTATCTCTAAGAAATTGTGGGGTTTCTGTCTGTTTAGTTTCAAACTCGTGCCTGGTTTTAGTTGAATTATTTAATTGAGACCTTGCTAAATTAATCAAGTACGAATTATGTAAGTAAAAGTTGTTTCTCGCGGTTATATTTGGCATCCTGAGAGAAATAGAGACAAATAGTCATACTAAAACATTTTCAAAAATACTCCTATTCCACAAACGAGTTTTTGGATCCTTTTTGGGTCTTTTTTTTGGAAATGGTATGAAACCTTATGTTGCACGAGTTCAACTCGCATACAGTTGGAAAATGGTGGAAAAGAGAAAAGTCATTTTACATTGATAAAAAAAACTGACGCCAGTTTAACCATGGGGTGTCGGGTTGCCCGGCTAACTGGGTTGAGGAGGTCAGATAGGCAGTCGCTTCTTCTAAAACACTTTTACTGAATCCGGTTGGACTGGAAGCCGATCCCAACATAGTTGGGAAAAGGCTCGGGAGAATATGATGACATTGATAATATAAATTTATTTATTACATAAAGCTTCTTATTTACTGATTGATAAAACAACAATGAATAACTATTATACAAACAAGTTTATCTAGCCACTACCAGAAATGACCAAGCTATCCAAAATAAATCACTTCTAATACTATTAGCATTGATTCCAAACCACGGAAACCAATCGCGTAATGTGTTAACCACATCGGCCGGCTGTTTTCACACATTAACTGTAATTAGAATGACCAATATGTTGAGTAATGTATGTTAGCAGACTAAAATATTGCGATAGGGTATTGTCTAAAGTGGACTACTTGTGGTGTGTGTAATAATAGCGTCCAAGGCCGATTTCGACCACGGCAGCTGTTCTCATATTAGGAGTTCAGCCAGCTAGGCAGGTCATATTATACCTAATGCACAAGCATTTGCGCAGACATAAGTGCACTCACTATTCCTTCACTCTCATATCCCGATGGGACGGAAATTCCGACACGACCGGAGAGAGATCAGGCGCAGGACCAAAATTAACGTGCAGCTTTAACCACTAGACTAGACCAACACCACTTAAAAAAAAATTTACTCTAATTAATTATTCTCCATTCATAGTACAACCACTAAAAAGCTAAAAAGTCTTCAGTTTCAGTAAGCCAACGAACTTTAATGAAGACTGTAACTATCCGCCATTTTCAAAGCTAGGCTGTATCTAGCTTCTCTATTTGTATTCCTAATTGGAGGCAGTTGACGCTGTGTAAGCCTCGCTTTATGCGTAAGGAAAGCCGCGCAGTGGGATTGGGATGAGAATTTTTGCTTATTTTTGCTTTCTGGTTATTTGTAAAGGGGTTTATTGTCTTTATAATCTTTTTATGTGGTTAATCATTTATTAATTGGGTTAAAATTTGTCGAATTAAGTAAAAAATGTCTTTGAAAGGACTTATATACTGTATATTATTACATAACAAAGAGAAAACATCTGTTTGTTTGTATTTTATTGTATACTAATAAAGGCTCCGAAATTATTGAACCGACTTCAAAAATTCCTTAAAAGCCAGCCTATGCCCGGGTAATGTAGACTATATTTTGTCGAACGTGTGTTACGAATGTTACGGGAAAAACTACCCCTGAGAAACAGCTAGTTCAGCACCATAAACTACCTGCAAATAAAACCCCTATTTCATGTACTCTTAATACATTCTAAACCCATACCGTCTTACCACAAAAACTTTTAAAGGTCAGTTTATGCCTTGTCTAAAAAAATGTCAAATTATGACGTTGACATATGGTTCATTTTGCAGCCAAAATTTTATTAGACAAGTGTAAAACAGGGTTTAAAGTTTTTGTAGTAAGGCCCATAGAGTTTATCTTGGTATATCTCAGGAGACCACCGAAAGTAAGTTTTCATGTAGTCAGGTATAAACTGACCTTTACGACTTTTTGTTAGTTTTAGCCAGCCACTCGTAACATGAGCAAAGCCTTTTTAGTAAAAAGTTATTGTCCACAGTTTATGTGTAAAAATGTGGAAGAGCAAAAAGGTTACTTTTGTTGAGTACTTCTTTAAATAGTGAGATATGTCTTGCACTATGTGTTATTGAGGTGACAAAAAACACAGAAAATACATGAATAATGATCGCTTAAGAGTTTAATTTTTTACAACTAACACGTTTTGACAAAGGAGAACCAGCTATGAGAGAGAACGTGAAAATTTTGCCAGCGAAATAGAAGCTCCATTGTATTAGATACGGTATATTGAATTGTTTTGGGTTCTAATTACCTGTACCTATCGACTGCCAGAAATACTTATCACAAAAAATACAGCCGTAAGCAATAGCGTTAAGGCAAAATAGACACTACAGAGCAAACATAAATCTACTTGATTCGACGGCCACAATACTGGCCCACAAACTCCCCGAAAATGCATACTTAAATTAATTAACGAAAACAGCCGTACATCTACCAACGGACAATGCACAGCGTTCCTTAGTCCACGATTGACCATCAACAGACACGATTGATGGTCACAACCTATTTGAAATTCAAATCAGAGGCCGCGGTAGTGTTAAAAGATTCACTAACACAGAGTAAGGTAAGAGCAGAGATACCGTAATGTAAGTAGGTCAGGCGCATTCTTGTAGGTCATATTTGTATCTACGGTCTTGTTCTTATTGAGTTAGTTGCAGGTTTAATCACCCAGCAAGCACTGGTGGTAGTCTTCTCAAATCAGCCGATGGCCTCTGACGTGGAATTGTAACAACTACTGCTACTGAGTAGTATTCGGTAACGCCGGCTTTACTTTCCCAGGCACAGGGGTGAAACATCACCAACTTCCAGACTCCCGGCTGCTTTGTGAAAGTTTCTAAAACACATAAAGCTATTTCGGCCCGTCCCGGTAATCAAACCCGAGACTTCGTGTACAGCAGTCGCGCTATCGACAACTAGACCAACAAGGCAGTCACTTTCTTAGGAAATTTTCCGTTATGGCACCTCCGCTAGTCATTTTATTCTCTATGTTCACTACCTACTGCTCTGTAGGGCTGTCACGTTGGCACTGCCACAATTACAGGGTAGAGAAATGCGAGGTATGAGGTGTTGGTCTGATTCGGTCTGATTTGGTCTGAATTGTTGAATTTCGGAATGTTGATTCGCGTTTGTTGGTTGGGTTTTGTTACGTCATAATTGGGATCGCGTTAGATGTTAGTGGATTCATATCGTTTTGGTCGTGTTTCGAGTGTTTCTGGTCTAGTTACATATGGTCTAGATGATTTCCGCAGTTTCAACCGCGTCCCGTCGAAACTACTTCCCGTACCTGGATTAAACATAGCTTATGGGTGTAATGCTGTTTCCCTATAACGAAAGATTTTTAAGCGGTTTTATTTAGCTTACCCTGTTTGTTTTTTTTTTTCTATTAATCTGAGTGTCATAGAGCGAAAATAAGAACGGAAAGCTAGTTTGTTTGTTACGCTTTTGGGGTTAACGGCTGATGCGATTGACGAAAATGGCAAAATTTTACTTAAGGCTACATTTTATCCAAGTGCTGAACCTACGGAAATTGTAATATGGAGTACTTCTGCCCAAATTATAGTATGTCTATAATTTGGCTATGTCTATAAAAGCTTAAAAAATGAACAAAATTACTTGTTAACGACAACCCTATATCCAGGGATAGATAAAACGTTCCTTTACACTCAGAATGCCAGTGTTCATTAGTTTGGGTTCCGAAGAAGGTAGCAGCATTAATAATATACAAAGCTTTATTCTATGTTAAGTAACGGTACCTGAAATAAAACGAAAAAAGGCCGTTTCAGTTTCGAGGCACAATAGAATAGAAAAACTAAGGGGATAGTTAAAGCTGGCCTAGTTTAAAAATAGCTGAATATTTTATTTTTTAATCGCAAAAGAGACCGTTTTTTATCTAGATACTTATTTACATAAATAGATTTTTTTGATGAAAGCGTAGACTAATTATGTGCTAATTCACGCAGTCCAGCTAGATAATAATGCGCCCAAAATCATCGCTTTTGGCGATTGGTTCATAAGATAAAATTATTCTGTAACTGTCATGATCATCATATAGCCTTTTCACTTCTATGTTGGGGTCGGCTTCCAGTCTACCGGTATACTGCTGAGTACCAGTAATATACAAGGAGCGACTGCCTTTCTGGCCTTCTGAACCCAGTTACCCGGGCAACCTGATTCCCCTTGGTAAGACGGGTTCTCTCAGAATGTGTCGCGCGTGTTCACTCGATTTTTCTACGCTAAAAATTGGTTATTATAAAAGCTCTGTAAAAGGTAAAGCTGATGTAGTTTCAGTTCATAAAAAAATGGTCTTTTCTAGAACATAATAATATTGCCAACGTTAAAAAGCGTGAAATTTTCACTTATTCAGCATACATTGCAAGCTAAACAAAGTTAGGTCACCAAAAACTGCGAAAATTCCTCATTTATATTACAAAGCCGAGAAAAACAATAGAACAATGTTAGTTTCATGTTTACAAATAAACTAGCTATTGTTGATACAACGTAGCTATGCTTTGCATAGTTAAACATAGCTGCAATTATCTGCATGCAAGAAAACAGTTAGCTTATGTAGTTTACATTTTTATGTCTTCAAGAAACACTTGTAATGTCAGCTTGAATTAGATTTGAGGTTAAAAGAAATGGTTTAAGTCAGTAGTTTTTATAAACTATGTTAGGGTCTGCTTCCAGTCTAATTGGACTGCTACTAGTGTTTAATATGGAGCGACTGCCTATGTAATCTCTTTAACCAGTCACCTGGGCAACGAATACCCTTTAGTAAATCTGGTTGTCAGCTTTTCTGGCTACTGATTGCCCGTAATGACTGCCTATATTTGGCAGATTTCAGATGACAACCGAGACCCACGAACTTAACGTGCCTTCCGATAGACGGAAGAACTCTGACAAAGATATTACATAATTAAAAAATAGTGTAAACAACACTCTGGATATTGTTGCCATATACGGTACTAGCTTCCACCAGAGGTTTCACCTGTGTCTCAAAGGAACTACATCCCGCACCAGGATTACCTGAACATCCATTACTGCAGTTATCTATTCAGTAGATCTTGCGTGAATGAGGAACAAACACTCATAGGTATTATGGTACATAAATACATACAAAACTTTCACGTTTATATTATAAGTCCCTGTTGAGAATTATCACAGCTTCCGATAGTTTCATGTATGTGTATATTCTAAGCCTGTTAGGTCAAGCCAGCTTGCAAACATGGCTAAAGCCCACAGCTTAGGCTGAGATCAGTTCTATAAATCACATTCGCTTCATAGCTTGCGATCTTGTAGACATTGCCTTACTAACAGAAATTGCATAAACTATACAATATAGTAAAGGAATCACATGTAAGCAATACATAATTCTGTAAATCTTCTAGGGTAAGCCATTTCTGAGTGTGTAAATTTACAGTGGGGCCCACCAGGGCCAAAGCCTGCCGGGGCTGCGGGATTGTTTGCGCGAGTTACCGTGGCCCTGGTACATAAAGGGCTTAAGAAAGAATATGGTGGGTTTTAGTCAGTAAGAGTCTGACACTCAGTCACACTGCATCCACAGCGGGAGAGGTAATTTAATGATTTCCCACCATCAAAAATATAGAGTAAGCAGTGTTTAGGGGTGTAATATAAGTAGTTCTCAAGCCAACCAACTCTTCAGCTTCAAATTGTTTATACATACATACATTGAGAATATTGTGAATTTTCTGGATCATACCTATCGTCAATACCAAGAGTGGCCGAGTTGCCGAGTCATACAAAGATAATGTGCCCTATAACATTTGTACCAAGTTCGCTTAAAGCAGTATCTTAACCTTCTTAAGTTATTTTTGTGTTTATTCATTCAAGTAAGAGTCCAATCAAAGAAGCAACAGCTTAAAATCCAATAATTGAAATTTAATTCAAAAACTGCATCCAAGCGTTGATTGGTTGAAATGAAGCGAAAAACAGCGACAAAATAATTAAAACTTGAACCACTTGAAGCTCGCCGCGAATAAATAGATTTACTACTAAGAGCATATAACCAGCCGGAGCCGCCGGGAAAACTTTTTATGCGTAAAAGTCTGCCAATTTTCGCAAGGCAAGGCAAAGTAATAAATAGTAATAGGACTATACAGTCGGCCGATAGTTGATCCGATGCTGGGCACAATTATTTTTTAAAGAAAATCTTGATCCCAATCAAAGTTTTCAGTCGCTCTAAACCGGCTAAGTACTTGATCTTTGTAATGTGCGTACTACCATTCATCTGATGTATGAGCTAGAGATACTGATTTATGAGCCCAAACATACTCTGAGCTGACCAAAAGTTTCAGTGTGCGTATACTCTAAAAGTGCACGGTCATGTCATATCCAGTATGTTAGATGATCTAAGATGTACCGCAATGGACTGAATAAAAATGGAAGGGAAAGGCGTCCGTATCTTTTGGTGTCACTTCACAACTGACGGGTATAAACTGACCACTTTATTACCTTTAATTCACTGTTTTTTTAAGAGGGTAGACCGAAATTTTGGACGTTTATTGTAGTTTTGTTGTAAGTAAAGGGAATTAGGTCAATGTTTAGCTATGAATTGAGGCTTTTATAGTTTAGGTTTAAGAGTATTTAAGTGTTTTTCGCAGTGCTTTCGTTTTGCCAGTTCTTAAGGGAACTATTTACATGATGCGTAAAATTTACCTTAGTCTCTTACTCAGATTAAAATGTAACATTGTGTTGGATTTTATCACCTTTGTTTCAGTAAATAAAAGGTTAATGTGTAACAAATAGGTATACAGAATTACTTTAATGTATGTATTTACAATACTAGTGGTACCTTTGCTAATGGTTCACTCGGAGCCTTAAAGAAATCACTTCACGCCATAGATAGATTATTTTTTGGAAGTAAATCTTTCAAGAAAACGCTTATCCTTCGTGACTAAACTGCTGAACAAATTTAGATGATAAGATTATTTCTCACCACTACATGTACACATTTCTTGTTTATTTCTTTTTAATTTCTCCCGGGAATTCTACGCCATTGAGTGTTTAGGGTACTTCTTTCGCATGCAGATAAGAACCTATCCCCGTCTACAGCCAAATTTCATCACAATCCGTTCAGCCCTTTCAGCAAGACACTCGCACAAACCAACTCACTATACATTAATACTGAAAAGCATCCTGAAACGCCATTGGATTGCAACTGAATATTTTACAGTTAAAGTGAATTGGCCCTCTGTTACTCAGAGTGACAAGATGAATGTAGTAATATGCGATGTTAGTAGTCACACTGTGAGGAGAGTGGGCGCATTTGTACAGTTAGGGTGCGTCTACACGGTGCAAGTAGCTGGAGCAAGTTAACATGCGCAAGTGACAAGAGCACGCGGATGGGTATCTTGCTTCGGTACATGCGCGAGTCGCTTGACCGGCACGTTTTTAAAATGCACGTGACCTGCGCATGTGCCTCAACTTGCGCAAGCGCAAGTGTAGACGCGCCTTAATACTGCGTTGCAAGGAAATTGATTCAAATTAACGATTGGTATTTTAATGGTAAGCGACTGCCTATCTGAACTACTTACTCAACTAAATTTCTTTGGGAGGACTGTTGTCAGATTTTTTGGCTTTTTCTGCTAATTGGTAATTTGTTTTCTTATGTTGTAAACTTAACGCAAAAAACTACTGAAATGTCATCCGCATTAATGAAAATTATGAAGTATTTACAGAAAATAAAAATAGAGTGACACGCTTGCTTTTCTCATGAAGGACAGAACTAACTTTACCTATCATCATCATTAGCCTTTTCACATTCTCACTTCACGGCACTTTCTTCTCATACAGAGAAGGAATGAGTGTTAATCACCACGTTTATTTAGGCTACCTGCACATATACATACAGTTAGTGGTTAGGTCCATGTATATGTAGTAACATATAGTTAGGGATATAATGCATGAACAGCCATCTAACTTGACATGCTTCGCGTTAAGACGTCGCCACTTGCAATGTGATATATAGGGTGTTACTAGGGCTGTCGCAAGTCTGAAACTGTCTGCAACTAGCCACAAAATACTCAAATTTTCGTCGACCTTCACTGCTCGACTGCTTCCTCCAGCAAGGAAGTAGATTTGTCCATATTCGACATGGGTGTTGGTGAGCGCAGTGTGGATTATTTGTAGCTTCGGTGATGCTGCTGCCTATCTCCGAGCAAGGCATTGAATATCCCACTTGGTACCTACTCTGTGGCAGTTATACTGCTACCAGTCAATCGCGAGAGCCTCATCCATTTTTCAGCAGGGTGAACCACGGGCAGGAGAGGTTGGGAATTCGGGCTGGACAATATTACACACTCAACTTTTACTTAGCTTTAAGTTCTAACTTCAAGTATTTCGTAGTGAGACGGTGCTAGAATGATGTTTGAGCAATCACTAAAATTGGAGTGGCGTTTCAGTATTCAGTCGTAAGTAATTCTGTTTCAGTTGCCAGAAGGTATGAGCTAAGATACGTATTAACTTAGATTAAGACGCTTCATTGTAAAGGCAGTGTATACAGACTGTTCCTAAGTGTGAAGTGTTAAAGTTTTGATAGTGTAGCATAGCGTTTGACATTTATATAGCAACTTTGCTTTTGCAATTGAACAAAAATCCTATTATTTTTTTTGTGTTTATTTTGTGTCATTTACATTTATGTGTAGTAGAAAGTAAGTTCCATATCTAAATAATTTTACTCAGTAACAATAATTTTCTGCAATAGCAGTTACTAATACCTATAATATTAAGTAATGTTATTAATAAGGCTCTCAACTAAATCCTTTAATAAAAAAAGATTCATAAATAGAAACCTAAGCGACTTAGAAATAAAGATCATAATTAATATTTCTAAGCTAGATAGTTAATTGAACCGCAGCTGTAATCTCATAGAAAACAAAATGACTAGCGGAGGTGCCATAACGAAAAATCTTCTAAGAAAGTAGCGCGACAACATGCGGGTGTTCGGGGGACGAGGAACGTTACTGTCTTCGCCCTTATACGCCTCCTTTGGACCCGAGTATTTTTTGTAATACCAAAAATCGTTGATAGGTGTCTCAAAGAACCCGAACGCCTCGTTAGTTCACTCGTAACTGATCGTTTTGGTCATGCCCACCGTACGTATTGGACCTAGTAGAAGGCGCCTGACCTACCTGCATTATGGCATCTCCGCTCATCTTTACTAGATCTAGATACTGGCAACCCTACGTGTAGTCTATGTAACTATTTATCTTCAAGCTCTAGTTTGTAGTATAAGCTGGATAAGTAGTATTGGATGTTTATTGAGCAATAAATAACGGTTACTTTAAGATGTTAGTAAAGTATTTCTTAACTTGGAAATGGGGTAGAAGGTACCTATTATGTTTTTATAAAGGCACCTAGATATCTTACCTAAATATATCTACACATATTTTATTTTTAAAAAAAGCTAATGCTTTCAGCAAAAATAAGCACAAACTTAAAAAAATACCCTTTTTGAACGTCAAAATTTGCAAAAGACTTCCCTAACACGCCTTCTATTCACCACTCCCATATATTTTTGCTGAAAAAAACAATGAAAACGAAAGCGTAGCAAAAAAATAAAAAACTATTTAAAGGCACTTATCACTAGGTTATCACGTATGGCTTAGGATTGCTTATATCTCAATTATACTCGAAGGGATAATAACTGGTCGCCCATCTATTGACTGCCCTCATCAAATGCAGCTTAACGTCACTTGTTCACCATTAACAATTTTCTACATGTCTAAATTGTCTCAAAATTACAAAGACACACAAACTCTAGATACGATTACACAAATTTTATTTCTCACACTTTTGTAGCAAAGAGCAAACAGTACTAAAAGTCGTAATAAAAAAAAACGAGAAACACGGAAACTGTTCTACTAAAAGTGTCCCTGTCATCTGGTGCAGATCAATATAGGATCGCAGGTGCGACCAAGCACTTCCGAACTGTGTAAGGAATTCGTAGTCACTGGATGTGGCTTAATGATTCGGGGGTTGAGCGTAGTCTATACTTCTATTCTAATGTAATAATAATAAAGAGGAAATTGATTTTTGTTTATTTGTATTCTAAAGTATCCGAAACTACTGAATCGATTCGAAAACTTCTTTAACAGTTTAAAAGTTACACTCTTCTCGAGTAAAATAAGCTATTTTTTTTTCTATTCCTACGGGGTGAAATTGCGGTAAACCGGCTAGGAAATAATTTAAAAAAAAATACTATAGGACTTTTCAACTTTAGTCAAATACTATTCCTTTTATTTAGAAAATCATACCTATTGTTATTCACAAAATGAAGCTTTAAAAAAATACCTGTTTTAATATTATAAAACTATTTATCGAAGAACCTTTATCGGTCATTCTTACAATAATCAACAAAGCAAAAACTGAATTGACATTTTTAAAACTACAAAAAAAAGTGAAGATTTTTATCGTTTAACGCTTATTTTGCATGAATAATTTTTGTTTTTATATTTTTTATTAAAAATTCAGTACCATCATCTTTATAAGTAATTATTTTGCCGTCTCGACATGCATAATTAAGTACCATAGACTGGGCTCTTGAATTTTAAATTAAGAAATACTTGGACTAAGTACAATTTATTTTGGAAAATGCTTCTAAATCACAATAATAAAGCCAAATTTTGTGAGCGTTTTTGTTTATTACTTTTTTGAGAAAACGGCTGGGCCAAATTATGATAAAATTTCTTATGCTGAAAATTGACAACATTACACATAATATATGTTACCGAATGTGGGATGTAGCTTCGGACGGATGGCAAAACTAGTATGTATTTACTAATATTATAAAACTAAGAGTTTGTTTGTTTGTCTTAACTCGCTAGTCTCAGGAACTACTCGGCTTTCTTTTAGAGTTAGATAGTCTATTTATCGAAATAGAATTTAGTTATCACCCGGGTGCGCGAACAAGCACCCATGAGCCACTCTTTCACAAGACTCTTCTAGTAAAACCTTTTTAAAATCCGTTTTCTCCAAGCCACAATAGCGGTCGCTCTTACAATGGTCTAATACAAAGAAAAACCTGATTTATTTCCTTAACAATAAAACACAAAGTGCATTGAAACCAAAGCGATTTTGATCCAGATTTATTCCCGGTTCTGTTCAAAGAACGGATATTTATCACCGGTTTTCATTTTTAGTAATTAATCTGTATCAAAACTCGAATGTTAAATAAAGGTTTAGATACAATTTTTTCAGTGCAAAAATACAGATAGAAATTGAATTAGATTTCAGTACTTTTATCCGGGTTATTTTTCCTTTGTTTTGTGCAGTTTGAACAATCATTTATATAAAGTTTCATTTCGTTATTTTAAGTATGTTTACTGCTCGCGTGTGGCATGCATGTTATCGTCATCAGCATAGCCTTTTTCTAACTGTGTAGAGATCAGCTTCCAGTCTAACCAGATGCAGAGTTCCAGTGTTTTACAAGGAGCGACTGTCTTACCTGACCTCCTCAACACAGTTACCCGGGCAACCCAATACTCCTAGGAAAGTCTGGTTATCAGACTTACTGGCTTCTGACTACCCGTATCTACTGCCAAAGATGTTCCAGTGACAAATGAATTATCAAGTATGTATAGTTTTTTTTTAACCATACCTTTTTTTCAACCAGCTGAGTAAGCTACTTTTAATTGCGTCGAACCTTTTAAACATAATATCTTTTCCTTTCTTTTTAAAAAGATCTCACCTTTTAATCTTTGACGACAGCTTAATTAAATTCATCATTTCGTTAATTCTTGATCATTAATTTTAATCGCAGATGTCTCATACCTGAAAAAGATAAAAAGGAAAAATTATAAAAAGATAAAGATGGAAATTTTCATTTCAAAAGATCGGATTAAGTTCTTCCCACAACTGGGAATAGACTGCCGAGTTGATTATTGAAATTGTTCTTTGCAAAAAGTGATGGAATTTTTGGATTTTTATCCATATTAATATTTTAGTAGCTTTAATAATAAGGTTTCAAATTAAAGCTATTTCACAAACCCTCTTTTTGAGGGTGTGGAATAAACTGCATGAAAGTATGTGCTGTAATTTTTGAGCTTGTCGATATCTAACAAAAGTGGCGAAAGACTGTTTTATATTTTACCAGACCTCTACCGCACATTCTTATAAGTGGATTAAATACTTTAAGGCCGATATAGAAATATATAGTTGTTTTTAGCAGTTTTAGCCTTGTATTAAGGGAGTAAGGTACTTTCAATTTCCGGATAAAATCTGCTACTGTATATCTCCGTTATAAAACGCACTAAATAAACATACTTCTCCATTATAATATTAGTGAAAATTAAAAGTAAAGCAACTTAACCACCCAGTTACAAAAACAACAAATCATACACCCAAACACACTCAAATTATATTTAAAAAAAAAAATTCCAAATATAATAAAATATGACGAACAGGAACGTTTGCAATTGGTTCCCAATTCCACGCACACTGCCCGCGTCACTGCCACAATAGACCAATCGGAGTCTGCATGTCAATAGGTTATCTGCTCTCATTGTGCGAGAGGATTTCATTCCGTTTTCCTACGTATAGATGTTAAATTTTGACATATTAGTTTGTTCGAGAAAGGAGGAATTATAGTTAATAATATTTAAATGTGAAATTATAGAACGTTTTTAAAGGTACACTGATAATCTAGAGTTTCTGGAGGCTGAAAAAGAACAAAATCTACTTTTTACACAGATTACCCTAAAGGTGGAAATTATAATATTTTTAAAACCAATTTGTTGTCATTTTGGCTGTTGTATATAATAATCACTGAAGCCAACTTCAGAGCAGCAAGGTTTTCAAAACTCTCAGCGTCTTGTTAATCATTAATATAAACACCCAAGTTCCTATTCGTCACTAATATACACAATTATCCCAAATATAAACACTCATGTTTCTATTCGTCACTAATATAAACAATTAAACAAATTCGTCATCGTTCCATTGCCCTAATCCCATGTATAACTATATACTTACTCGTATTCGTCACTAGTACAAATTGACCGTCCACCTTATCCTATTCTGTCACCTTTATGAACTAGAGGTAGACAACTATCCCACTTTACCTGAACACTATTCCCCAGTCGACACTAACATAAAAGTACATAATAAAGCCTGACCGAAGGCCTTCAACTGGCCTTAAAACCCGCTATTCAGAGTAATCTCAGGCCTCAATAAAACTTCATAGAAATAGGCTACGGTTAAATATATAATATTTCCATAGCGCGCCAGTCAGGTCAAGCCTTTGTTCGGCAAATACTATGTGGAGGGTACTTGAAAATGTTATTTTTAGTTCACTAAAGGTAGAACGTAGGGTTATATTTTTTGTTGTCGTATCTTTTTAATAGAGTGGTTTGTTGTGATAGATAGACGGATTTATATACTTACTAGCTTCTGCCAGCGGTTTCACTCGCATCCCGTGGGAACCTCTGCACTAACCTGGATAAAAAGTAGCCTATAGCTTTCCTCGATATATGGTCTATCTAACACTGAAAGAATGTTCCAAATCGGACCAGTAGTTCTTAATTAGTAGTTCGTAATCTTAATTAGGGTTCAAGCAAACGCATCAGTTTTATTAAATTACGCAGTAAAAAAATTTGAAATAAATTCATCTAAATATGCTTTTGCAATCATTCTTAAGTATGCCAGGGGAAAGAGTTTAGGAGAAACTACTTTCACAATTAAATGTTTAGACTAACTTCAAGTCCTGGAGAGAATTTAATGACGTTTCGGTCCTGCTCGTGATCTCTCTCCAGTTGTGTCAAATTTCCGTCCCATCGGGCTATGAGAGTGAAGGAATAGTGAGTGTGCACTTGTGTCTGCGTATACGCTTGACGTTAATATCTATGTTAATAGAATAAAAGTCATTACCTAAAAACCCATGCATATAAGTAGTTTTGATAAATGTAACAGAATTTCACACAAAATATATATTTGGAGCAAGTACCAAGATTTATAGTTCCTTGTAGCAAAACATAAGGAAAACATAAGAAAATACGCAAGGAAAAACTCTGTGGAAGTTGTGTCCGATTTCCTTAATATAATAGTATAGTGGTGCTCTGATTTACTTATGAAAATAAAGGGCGGGTCGTACTCTATCCATCCTGTGCTGTAAATATCGGATACGTGACCTCTTTGTGTGGTGTAAGGTATAAGCTTTTGTTGTTGTGAGTACCTAATTAATTCTTGGGGGTTGGAAGTTTTTGGACGTTCATATTTCATCATCATCTCCCGAGCCTCTTTTCTCACCTATGTTGGGGTCGGCTTCCAGTCTAACCGGATGTAGCTTAGTGCCAATGACGTACCAGGACGTTTATATTTCAGTGCCTTGTAAAAAAGGCCCCACTTATTTTGGATAAATATGTTTATAGAAAAAAAATATCAAAGTTGTGTTTTTAGTTACAGCACCAAAATTAAACAGGATATAGGATTACGTTATTAATATATACATCATTGTGTATGATCTATTTTTTAGATCATAAATAATACTGCAAGTAGCTCAGAAAATAGATGGCAATCAATGAACTCAATTACAATTCGCAAAAATATCATAAATATTGAACACGAAACACTGATAAACTGTCAAGACAAGTAAACACGAAACCCTGATAAACTGTGAAGACAAGAACGTAAAGCTTAATATTTTTTTTGTCAAACATTTTTCAAAAACACATAATCGCTTTCCGCTCATACCTTACACGCTACCACTTATGCATTCCCGTGGCGTCTCTCGAAGGGTCAGTTAGACAAATGACGTCATCAATGATGATAGATGCCAACCGCCTACAAGTTCGACAACCTATCTTATTAAATGTTTTCTGTGTTTTTGCGGACAAAACTAGGAAAAGGGACAGTTTTTTTTATGTGGGAAAATGGGATAAATATAAATAGAATGGAAAGATATATTGAGTTGTGCTGCTGTATGTATGTTTTTTCTTGATTAATTTCGTGCAGAAAGTAGTGAAATTCCGTTGTATTTTTACTCACTTTTTTAACCCACAAAAAACTCGTTCTCAGTTTGATCCCTACGTATGTAGGTATGTATCTCAAGTTTGGCTGAACCGATTTTGATGCAGTTTCCAAGCATGATATCTGACAAGCTTAAGAGAAGGTAGTATGTTATTGAAGGCGGTTTATTTGTAACAGTTTTTTTTTTGTATGGAAATGACTGCACTGGCAAAAACAAAAAAAAAACACGAAATCTTATCAATTATGCACTATAAATAGCACAAGTTTACACCTTCATTTTCCCTACAAAACATTTTACACACTATTAAAATAAAACCATCACAGATAGTCTGTATTTTCCTGCATTGTAATAAAGTCAAGAAACTTGCAGTAATGAGATTATATTGCTCGCTTGCAAATGAAACGTTCTCTAAGTCTCTCCTTGAACATTTTATTTCTTCGTTAGGTATATCATAAAAGAAAGGTAAAACACTTGGCTTTATGTTTTAAAGTGGAAATTATTATCGCATTATGCATTATTTCGTAGATTTGGTGACATCTATACTTTGCTGGTATAATAAAGCGGAACGTTTCTTTGTTTATTTGTACCCTGAAAGCTCCGAAACTACTGAACTTATTTGAAAAAATATTTCACTGTTTTAAAGCTACAGTCTTTTCGAGTAACATAGCTTGTATTTTATCCCTTTACTGGCAGTAGGTACCTAGTTCATACAGGACAAAAAAAATATAATGAACAAACCACCGATATGGCTACTGGTTACGAACACTATATTCTACATTATTAATGCGAAGGTTTGGGAGTATTTATGTTTGTTTACACCTAACGCGGAAACGGCTGAATGGAATATGATAACAGCTAGAGGCGTCTCAAAGAAACTCTAAATATTGTGTACAAAATATCAGTCACAAAAGATAAAAAACCTTGATCTTTTAAGAGAATTAAACACCAAACCAAATTATAAAACTATTTAATTCAAAAGATAACTTCTCTCTCGCTTAATACTCTGAGCTTAATTCTCTCCATAGATCCAAAGTGCAATTATAATAAAACCGAACTGTCTTCCCGTGTCTAATCCTGAAAACTTCAGGCGTTGTAACTAGATTAGTCTGAGAGAACCCGGTTATATTATAACTGTTAAGTTTGTCGCTAACTGTGATTGTTTAATTGAAAAGTATGGTCTTTAGTTTAATCTGGAACTATTGTTTGTTTAGTTAAATATGTAGGTAGTATTTTTTTTTAAATAGTGTGTTTTTCTTGAAAATATGTAGTGTTTTTTTGTTAATATGGCGGCGTGTAATAAAACTGATGTTTTTTGGAAGTCAATATTCAGCAGTATTCCTACGGCTGAGAGTAATAATGATAAAGACACGAAACATCAAGAAAAACAATTATGAAAATAACGAGATATAACACAGACAAGCATAAAGCATGATGATTGCTCACGTCCCACACACACACACACACACTCATACGCACACACACTAACACACAAACACACCCATCCACACATGCGCAAGCGCAAACAAAAATTCACGCGGCCACAGAGATTCAAACCATGACGTCCCACACACACACACACACACTCATACGCACACACACTAACACACCCATACACATATGCGCAGGCGCAAACAAAAATTCACGCGGCCACAGAGATTGAAACCATGACGTCACATAATTTTAGACCACAGCATAAGTCGGCCATTTTAAGTCACTGCATATAACGCGACAAAGTAATGTAAATTAAGAAAAGTTTAAAACCTCTCATTATGCGTGGAATACGTTAGTTTTTGCATAAGTTTTTTGCAAATGTACGCTAAGTTTAACTTAGTCTCACTTAATACTTAATGTGGTTTTCTTTTGGTGTAAAAGGTTAATGCAAATTAAAGGTGGTTTTTATAAGTTTCCACACAGAAAAAGAGTTATTTCTGGGTAAGATTTTTATTGCATCAAAAATATTTTTACTTTATAAGTTAAAGTATTTCAGAAACTAAATTCGAGATAGCTCTCTATTAAATTAAAATAAAGATTCAAATAGCATCGAAAATTGAGAATAGTAAAAAACATTTTAAGAAGAATACTTTGATACTAAAATCAATTATTAAAAACTATAATGATGCAACTGAATACTAACAATATCGTTTACATAATTACAATATATTAGTTATTCCAAATTGATTGCTAATGGTAACAACTTAATATCTAACATGGCCTTTTATTTCGTTTTATTTTTAGGGTTCCGTACCCATAGGGTAAAACGGGACCCTATTGTTTTCGTTCGTTTTTATTGGATAAAGTATATCCAGGGTTTCTACATGTCTCGGGAGTTTTAAACAGGGCAAAAATACACCTACACATATACTACAGACTACTAAAGAATTTAATGTCCGTATATCTAAAAGCTATCAGAGCGAGTATATTTCCCTAACGACTAATGTTGATGGGCCTTTTAATGGACCAGCTAATTGTACGCTCTCTAGTTTGTATTGACTTCCAATTAAAACTGTTAATTAGTCCAGCTACAGTAATTAAAGTAGTTAGATTAAAGGTCATTGGCGAACTGATTTTGTAGGAACATGTTCTGGGAAAGGAAAATTTTATAGGAATCTGTTTTAGGATAAGTTGAGCTTATTTAAGTGAGTGATGTTTTTTTCAGAAGGTTTTTTGGTAATTGAGATAAGGTCTCAGAGCTCACTGCAAACTTTATGTCGTCCAGGTCAATCATACATTTCTGAGTCAGAAATCTAGACGCATTGTGTTCAAGCTGAGAAGAAAAAACGCCAATCACTGCTTTAGACCGCCCCCGCGCCTCACTTCATACCACAAAAGGGACCCAATAAATTACTTCTGCGCAGTTGAAGGTCAGAGCTCAAGATTCGTGCTGATAACTATACCAGTGTCTTACAAGGAGCGACTGCCCTATCTGACCTCCTCAACCCAGTTACCTGAGCAACTCAATACCCCAAGGCAAGACTGTTTATCAGACTTACTGGCTTCTTACTACTCGTAACGACAGCCAAAGACATCCAATGACAGGCAAACAAATGTGATATACTCCTATATAAATCTGTAACAAAGTTGTAAACTTTATCCGTGTGTATCTCCGTTGTCAACGTGACTATAAAACATAGAGACATACATACATTCTACATATAATATAGTTTATATCATTGTTAGAACTACGGAGTAAGGAAAGATGAGCGGAGATGCCATAATGCAGGTGGGTCAGGCGCCTTGTTCTATGTCAAACTAGAGGAAGACTAAAACGATCAGTTACGAGTGAACTAATGAGGCGTTCGGGTTCTCTGTGACAACTGTCACCGATTTTTGGAATTGCAAAAAAATGATGGGTCCAATGGGTGTATTAGAGCGGAGCTAGTAACGTTCCTCGTCCCTCGAACACCCGCATGTTGTCGCGCTACTTTCTTAGGCGATTTTCCGTTATGACACCTCCGCTAGTCATTTTGTTCTCCATGGTTAGAACTGAGCCGAGAAAGTTTTACTAGCTTTAGTTATTTCAGCTTAGTTTTCAACATAAAGACAACGGTGGTTTTAGTGTGTACGTATGTACGCTAATAATGAGCTGAACCAGCGCGACAGATTTTTTGCCGCTCGGAATTTGTTACGCGATCTTAAAACCGCTCTTAAATGTATTCGTGTTGCTTTTCACTATTCATCATATTGCAATGCATCCTTTGACGAAACCGGCTGACCAATACAAGTTGAAACTAAATAGCTTTCTCATCAAACTGCAACTATATTCACCCCAAAGGAATTCGTCGTGATGACGAACATAATTCAACTCCGAATTCCCTGTTTAACTGCCTCAAAGGCATAAATTCCGTCCATGGTTTGCGAAAGTCAATTTAACTTAAACTTCGTGTTTGCTCAACTTTCCTTCAGTGAGTGTCTGTATGACATACATGCTGACTTCAGAGGTAGATTTATTTCCGTGTGCAAGGAAGTCTTTGTATGTTTTAAACTTGGGTGTTTTAATAGTTTGGATTAAGTGGGTGGGGAAATTCGCGATAGGGAACTTGTGTTTTAGCGCTGTTCTTGATTATAATGTTAAGCAAAACTTGGAGTCGTCGGTCTCTCATGTATATCTCTATACATAATCATACTCAATATATTATGATATAAGTATCACCAGCAAATCTCTATACATATGCATACTCATATATCGTGCAACATATCATGATATACTCATAAACATATGCTTGGTTCTTCTACGCGCGACACATTCCGAGTGGATAAAAATCTTTCATGCAGTTTTAGGCGTCATCGTTTGCCATTGCATTATAAGCATACATATGCCATTTAAAACATACATATGTGTGCTATGGCGGGAATGCTGTAGGCTACTTATTATCCAGATACGCGAAGTAAAAACCGATGAAACCTTTTTCACAAGCTAGTAAAATAATAAAAATAAAACACTAACGCCCTATTACCTTTAATCAGAAAACCATTCGTACCTTTATACCTTTAAAACGGTTCATCACGATAATACCCTATTTCTATGCGATTAGCGGCCCTTTCGTTTTTATTTTACTAGCATTGTGGGCCAAATGAAGCGAGAGCCTGGACAAAGGGGCGATCGGGGAATAGTGCCACGGAGTAAGGAATGAACGGAGATGCCATAATGCAGGTAGGTCAGGCGCCTTCTTCTTGGTCAAATTCTTATCATATGTCGTTTACTGCATTCCATAATGTCCATTAGGCGAAGAATGTAAAATGGTTGTCACAATTATGGACCCTGCGTGGGACCCTGATGGGCACAGCAAAATAGTTAGTTCTTCTTCTTTCGCGTCGATGACATGTCTTATAGTGAGACTACACTTTGTCAGCCCAATATGCCGCCACAGCGAGAGCAGCATAATAGTTAGTAAAGAGGAGGGTGTTTAGTAAGATAGTATCTATATTAATTACATAGTTCATTGCTTTCTTGTATAATGTATAAACAATTGAGAGTTTATCAATTCGTATGGTGGACATGACCAAAAGGTTTAGTCACTCAAACTAACGAGGCGTTCGGATTCTTTGAAAAATCTGTCAACGATTTTTGGTATCACAAGAAATGATCAGGTCCAAAGAAGGCGTGTAAGGGCGAAAACAGTAACGTTCCTCGTCCCCCGAACACCCGCATTTTGTCGCGCTACTTTCTTAGGAGATTTTGCGTTATGGCACCTCCACTAGACATTTTGTTCTCCATGACTGGTACAATGTCTTTACTGCGCTAGACCTCGTTACTGCTAGATGAGGGCATTAGAAACGGTAGAATGGTAGAAACGTGAATCGTTTTTGGTAGTTTGTAAGTATGTGTTTTTTTTTAATAGAGGGCGTTAATTCGAAGGATGTATAGAATTGGAATGGTCGACTCCAACATAGTTGGGAAAAGGCTAGGCAGATGATGATGATGGAGTTGGAAATAATACATGAAATAGATCAGTAGCGACATATTTGTATGTTGTCTGCAACCCTCTATCTACTAGCCTCTTAAACTTCACATGTTTATAACATCACTATCTTCTGAAAGCTCATCTGTGTCACGTACGAACTGATTCACGCACCCGAATATTAAGCCTAGCCTTCCTCTATAAATGAACTATCCATCTCTGAAAGATTTTACAAATCGTTTCAATAGTACCTGATAAAAGCGCAAGTAGCAAACAAACTCTTCAGCTATATAGTACAAAATTAAGTATCGAATTAAATTCAGCACGTAGTATTTTTCACCTGATTGTAACAGCACATTTTGTGTCGGTAGTCTGTAACTATGTATGGAGATTAACACAGAACTAGGCACAGTCAGACGCCTAACTATTCGGCTCAAAGGGTACCGGTAACGACCTGTGTTACGCGTGTGGGTTAAGTTATAAACTTTTGAACCGTAACTAATGGTAAAAACTGGTAACTTTCAAGTACATAGGTGCTAGTTAATTTCCAAGACATTTCAAGCAAGAAGCAATGTATCTTGGATACCTTAGTGGGTAGTGGTGAATTACCTCTAAAACATTTAGAACTTTAAAGTCTGATATCTCTAATCTATCTAGCTTTTTATTTCATTTCCTAAAATACTAAATGTAAAAATACCATATTTATATAATTATGCGAGCAAGTAAAAAAGGCCAAACAAAATTATCTACACAGGGTTCTTTTTCGGGGGTGCGGGATTGTTCGAAAGAGTTACTGCGGACCTCGTACAGAAAAGGCCTACGAAAGAACACGATGAATTTTTAGTCAGTTAAGGTCTGACACTCCCTCACCGCTGCTAACCCACAGCCGCAAGGGTAATTTAATGATTTTTGTCATCGTTAAAAAAGGGTACTTTTTATGCTACTTTGGATAGGTAAACCGCGAAAGAAATCGTGGGCAACCAGCTAGTTTCCTATAGGTAAATATCGTAATAGCTACTTCGAAACTTGGACCACGCACTTACTTTCGGAGGCAAATTCGCACGTGTAATCCGTTATCCTGAAAACTGCGGCTGAAAATAATATTCTGAGAAAACCCATTTGAATAAATACTTATTTTCTTGGGTGTTTGCAGATATTTTTTGATTCGTTCTTCCCTATTTTTAGATAACTAGCTTCCGCAACCGATTTCACCTGCTTTGAGGTGAATTTACTCACGTCCTTATAGAAAGTTGTAGTATGTCCATCTCCACGGGTATTTACCCCTGTGCTGAATTCCATCTCAATCAGTTTAGTGCTTTTAGCGGAATTGCGTAATACAGAGTTACTTACTTATGAATCATACTAGGTGTTACAAGCGATTCCAGTTCTAAGCTACCTCTCCACCAATTTTCAGCCAAATCGGTTCAGCCGTTCTTGAATCATAACTAGTGTAACTAATACCTGTTGCAGCCTTTTTTTTTATCGTCACACTGCTGGGCTGCGGCCTCTTCTCACACGGAGAAGGATTGAGCATTAATCACCACGCTTGCTCAATGCGGGTTGGTGATTTAAGACTTAATAGTCCAGGTTTCCTCAAGATGTTTTCCTTCACCTTTTTATCAGCCATTGGTGTCCAAGATATACTTAGAAAGTACTTACAAACTTAGAAAAGTTGCATTGGTACTTGCCTGACCTGGGATCGAACCCACACCCTCATACTCGAGAGGTTGGTCCTTTACCCACTAGGCCACCACGACTTACTTGTAACTAACACAACATTCTATATATTAATTTCATATATACCTATAGTAGACAAATTACTACGACCTGATTTATACTTTTCCGATACGAGAAATACTTTATTTATGCCTAACGATGCTCAGCAAATTAGTTCGATTGGCGTTATTTTCTTGGAACAAGTTATTTTCTAGCCAATCAATGTATTGATTTCTATGTACCTAATTAGTATGGTATAGAACCTATTTCTCAAAGCGTATTCAAGACAAAAGAGCATAGACTATAGCGATGAAAATTTACTTGGAGGATTACCTTGAAGTAAATTTCTATCTCATTTTCATCTGGCGGCCTCAATGAGGTCCCGGGTTCGATTCCCGGTTCGGTCGACATTTGTGTGGGTCTGGGTGTGGTCTGGGTGTTATAATAAGTATGTATATGTGTAGCTATATGTAGTTTATCAGTTGTGTTAGCACCCATAACACAAGTTAATTAATAACTTAGCATAGGGCTAACCGACCGTGTGTGAAAAGGTGTCCTGACATTATATTTCTTTGTATATAAAACTATTCTCTCAAGCTGAAGCTGTAACCTGTAAATACAATTTGTTTCTTTACCCGAATTTTATTGTTTTCCTGCCTAGAAAAAGAAAATCAAAGGTCCCAAAATAAAAGGCAATAAAAACAGCAAATCAAGGTTGAAACCCGAAATCTAGACTGAATTCTAGGCACGTTTTATTACTCCTATTTTAGTTATAGCTCAGATAACCTCCTAAACTAAACCCAGACAGACAAGCACTTATCGAAAAGATAAAAATCACGTTTCGCTTGAAATACAATAAAAAATAGAGTTTACGATGCCTTACAAAACAGTTTATGGCAACATTAAGGGGTATTACTTAATGTTTTATTTGCGGGTAGGCAACAAAATTTCAATAATTGGACAGTGATGGCTCGTGGCTAAAGTAAGTAAGTCAAAGCCGCGCGGATTGATCGATCAGAAAGTTAAGCAACGCTTGGCGCGGTCGGTCCGTGGATGGGGGACCATCTTGCAGGTGCAACCGGGTTGCGAGGGTAACTGGGTTCAGGACGTCAGATAGGCAGTCACTCCTTGTAAAACACTGGTACTCAGCTGCGCGTGGTTAGACAGGAAACCCCAACATAGTTGGGAAAAGGCTCAGGAGATGATGTTGGACAGTGACGGTATCGTGTCGACGGTATCGTGAGTTCGGTTGGCTTAGGAAAACTAATTAAATACTTTTATTACGGGTGGATTAGATAATGTAATATTACTCATTTACATATATTAAACATGCAGTAGTACAAAAACATGCAAAATAGTAGGATGACAGCTGATCGAGAGGAATGGAAGTGAAAAACATATTGCGCCGACCACCAATAAACTTGAAAAAAGGGCAAAAAGAAGAAGAATGCAAAATTTATCACTAGAGATCTTTGAATGTTTAAAATACGTTAAATTACAATATGATACACCTTTATATAACAAAAATACTGACACATAACTACACTATATAAAGCCCAAAATACATAGTTTCTACATTCCGTGTTTCTAAACCATTGTTTTCACGAACGGACATCATAAAAGGGTGCTCTGATCACCTATTGGGCTGATACCATCTCTTACAGTTCGCTATCACGCTAACGCCCTTGGGAGAAAGATTAATGTGTAAGCAGGAATTTTAATTTTCTTTTATAATGTTAATGATAAAATTCTTTGGTATTGTAAACTTATATAGGTTTTCCTGTGGGAGTGAGATTTTCTGAATGAATTGTTGGTATTTTTAGCAGAGTACTACCAATCCTAATAAAATAAATGCAAAAGTTTGAGCGTATGTTTGTTCCTCTTTTACGTAAGAACTGCCACATTAATTTAGTTAAAAATTGACTATGGTATAGCTTGTATATTAGAATTAAATATGGGCTACTTTTTAGGGTTCCGTACCCAAAGGGTATCCTATTGTTTTCGATCCTCTGTCCGTCCGTCCGTCTGTCATCAGGCTGTATCTCATGAACCGTGATAGTTAGAGAGTTGACATTTTCACAGATGATGTATTTCTGTTGCCGCTATAACAACAAATACTGAAAACTAGAATAGGTTAAATATAATGGGCTCCCATACAACAAACGTAATTTTTTGTCTGTTTTATAAATATTGGTGCGGAACCCTCCGCGCGCGATTCCGACTCGCACTTGACCGGTTTTTGTCTGAATGCAGGAAGTGAAGTGGGTGAAACCTCTGGCGGAAGTTCATCTCTAAAGTCGTCTTATTTATAAATCTTATGATATAGCCGTTTTTAAGCTCCCAACTAAACATATACATCCGCATTAACAACATTACGTTAAACCTATTGACCTACAATTTTAACCTCAAGATCAATTTACTCCACAAGAAACAAAGATCCGTAACTATTTCACTTTAACCCGAAACCACATTGGTTTAACCGCGAAACTGCAAATGAACCAGAGTTTAAACTTCAAAGACTCGCCGTTTGAACGGTTTATCTTTAGGTTATGCGGTTAACGGAAGGTTCAATCGTCTGGGTAAAGGTTTAATGGGTAATGGGTTATATGGGGGTAGGCGATAATGTGGTGTATTGATTGGAAATTAATATTGGAAGTAAAATTTCAATTATTTTTCATTAGAAACAAACCATTTTCACATTATAGAAACACTGATAGGTGTGAAGAGGTAATTCTGATATAATGGTCATTAGATAATTTTATACAAGATACCTACTTATTTCATATTGGTATCTATATCTAAGGACTAAACTTATACCTAATACTGGTAATCTGGCTTTCATAAAAATTTTTTTTTGCACAGTTTGATTGCACAAAAACATGATAAAATTGATTTTCAAAAAGCTATATGCCAATAAATAGCGTGTTTCATAATATACCTAAACAAACTCAATCGACTTTCAACTCATATTGCGAAAACCCGATTTCCTACACACTAGACAATACCTGCGGTTATACAATCGTTATTATTTCTAATCGAAATACATAAACGAGATTCGATTCTGTTTTTATCGATACAATCGATTTTTATCTCGAAAACAATTGCTATGCAATAAAATTGTGTATTTTTTAGAAGCAAAATGTGTTCCATTTCATAATGGTTCCAATTGTTTCGCGTTTTCAAATTTCATTGTGAAAGTGTGAAATGGACAGGATTTGATTTCGAAAACTTTTTTGTTTCGATAACGTCATTTCTGTTGTTTTATTTTTGAACTTGTATAATGGTAGTATGAAACAGTTTTGTTAGCAGAAAACAATGGTAGCTCGCGAGTAACATGTGACTGAGCATATAATATAGTCTATACCCGAAAATGGTTTCTGCTCGATTTACGGAGCCGCCATGAAGTTTGGCGAGATCTTTACTTAGGTACGTCTAACCCCAAGGTATTTGGTAGAGAGCTACTGTAATAACACACTTGATTTCTTATGCTGATTTGTCGAGAATCTTAACTACCTCAGCGATTCAACAGGCGTTCTATAATTATGCGTTTTTGTTTCAATTTTTTTTTATTTCAAGAATTCAAACAGTCAAAAAACCAATAAATAATGATTCATCCTTTATTAGCTTTCTTATTGAACAAAGTAAATACCTGGATTTGGTCAAAACAGCATAACGCTTACCTGAAAACAAAACAATAAAATAATTATTACAAACTTAATCAGCGATTTGAAATCGTAAAGGTTGATTGAAAATAGACGCGTAAAACTAAACTAAGACTTTGTCTGATGTTTACTACAATTTGTAGTCAAATAGTTGAATATAGGAGAGTACATAAATATGGTGCTTACACACCAGCTGATTTTCCGTTCCGAATTTCCGACCGACAAATACGTGTCATCTTTTAAACTTGTAGTTGTCAATTGTTTGAAGTCGCGAACGAAAGGAAAAACTGCTAATGTGAAAAACGCTATTAAAGATAATTTTGTTGACACATACTAGACTGTTAGGTTAGACTGACCTACTTGACAGTCTAGTTTTGGTACAGAGTCAAAAAATTACCTTAAGATACTAAGCCATACATTAAAAGTCAACATCGAACCAGTTAGCATCTCCCTTTTAACTTACATTTACTAACACACCCGCCTAAATACCGTTATTGTGAAAAAACAACCCAATTCTTAAAGAAGCAATATAGAAAAGTGGACCAAAGGGATATCTATCGATAACTCTTTATTCCTCCCTTGGGAGGGGAAGGGACCAAACCTTTCTATGTGCCTTCGGAAACCTCAGTATCCTGGCGTGCTCAGATTTAAATACCGTAGCTTCATACAACCAGTTTAACCTGATCTACCATGGAGGTAACACTTGCAAACTGAAGTAAGAATAAATTAATATAAGACAGTTTAAAATGAAGCAACAGGATTTATTAACAGAAAAGTGTTATTTTATTATGATTACTGGTGGCCTAGTGGACCAAATTAGGAAAGGTGACCCCACCACCAATGGGGGATAAATATCTAGAACGAGAGAGGTGGCCTAGTGGGCAAAAAAGCAACCTCTCAATACGAGTGCGTGGTTCGATCCCAGGTCAGGCAAGTAATAATGCAACTTTTCTACGTATGTTTGCCATTGTAATATTGACAAAAGTACGCCAGAAAGGCCAAATATAATTTTTACCTGTATAGGTACATTATTGTAAGATACTGATTACCTATTATGTTACCTACTCATATATGTTTACAAATTAATAAATCTATTCTATTCTAAGGTCCCACTTAATTTTCGATCTTACAAGAGGTCATGTTATAGTGGATGTGAGGAAAAACCTTGCTCTAAAGTTTCGCAAAAGTTGGTAAAAGAAAGCAATTTTGTTAAATGTTTGGTTGAAAATAGCATTGATTTTGTATTGTTTAGGATAATAGTTACCAATAGTGTATCGATAACTATGTTGATAAACGTTAAGCTATATAATTGTAAGTAAAGAGATGGATGGGGTACCATTTTTAGGACACGTAGTCAATCATGATCTTAATGTAATAAGGCAGAAGATTTTATTTGTTTAAAACCATTAATCACAATAACTACTAGGGCAATCTATAAAATCACTCAGTGTTACTTTCTCTCAGTGTTAAGTACCTGGTCCAATTATCGAGGAAAGCTAGAAGCTACTTTTTTTCAGCGGAATCCGGTTAGACTGGAAGCCGACCCCAACATGATTGGGAAAAGGCTCGGAGGATGATGCTAGAAGCTACTTTTTATCCGGGTGCGTAAAACAATCCCCATCGGACACGAGGTAAAATATCTGGCGGAAAATATAGTAGACACAATTTTGACAGCCAGACGTAACCTAAAAAAACATTGAAAAAGACCAGACATCCCAACAATAAGATATCATTTCTCGAAGACCCTAAAATTCCCGAGATACTTCGAACACTTCAACATGACTTACACAACTTCTAGACAGATAAAAACTTATTTTATTCCTACCTAAGGCACCGTAGGAACATTCGATACCTTATTCATAAAAGTTCCGAATTATGGAGAACAAAATGACTAGCGGAGATGTCATAACGCAAAATCTCCTAAGAAAGTAGCGCGACAACATGCGGGTATTCGGGGGACGAGGAACGTTACTAGCTCCGCCCTTACAAGCCTTCTATGGAACTAGCCCATAATGTTCAAAATAAAATCACCAATCTTTGACAGATTGATTTTGATTTGACAAGGATCTTGGACACCACGATAGTTCTAGTAACTGATCACGCCTACCGCACGTTGCTTGACCTACAAGAAGGCGCCTGACCTACCTGCATTATGGCATCTCCGCTATCATAACTACGTCCGTGGTACCTAGGGCACCGAGGAACATCTTGGAACGAATACCTTATTCATAAAAGTTCCCAACTATGTTTTACATAAAATTGTTTTACGTTCTGCTGAAGCTCAGCGTCAATAAATTCCGAGGACATTGTCTTCCGAAAGGTATTTTGTTTGCTTGTAAAATATTCAGGTTTATTAAGGTAAGGTTTTGTAGATAATGTTCTCATTATCTTTTATAAACTACTCTTGAAGTTTTTACCTGTACATTAGTTGTGTCATCTGCCTGCTCATTTCACAACTATGGAGTCGGCTCCCAGTCTAATCAAATGCAGCTTAGTACTAGTGCTTTACAAGGGGCGACTGCCTATCTGACCTCCTCAAACCAGTTACACGAGCTACTCGATGCCCCTAAGCAAGACTGGTTGTCAGTATTTCCAGCTTCTGACTACCCGTAACGTCTGCCAAAGATGTTCAAATGACAGCCGAGACCCACCAATTTAACGTGCCTTCCGAAACACGGAATATCTTGAGTGTCTTTATTGCTAACACGATATACTCTAAAGGGCTTGGAGTAATTTAATTCACACGTTCTGTAATTTCATCTTTACCATCATCTCACATTATTTCTCTCTCACTTTCATTAAGTCTTTTATGTTTAAGAAAACACTGCAGACTAAACAGTAGGGCGACTGTTAACCCGATGGTTGGCATTTATTTTATAAAGATAATCTTGATTCAATTGTTTTCAGTCGGTCTGATACCGGCTAAATACCTGATCTTTGTAATGTACGTACTACCATTCATCTTTATACTGATTTATGAGCCCAAACAAACGATCGGCCGACGTAATGTCATACAAGTTTTTATGTTTTACGAAAAACATGTAAGGATTTATTTTCGTTGTTTCTTACAAATTCGTACAAACAAAAATATAAAGTCATTCTTTACATTTGTGTTTTTAAACTCCTACAGCAATCCTACATTTAATTACACGAATAGTTTCACCAACTGGAATTTGTATTTTTCTTTGAAACAAGACCTACAAAGCGGCACAAAAAGCAACAGAGAACGATACGTAATTATAACTTCTAAAAACAACTGTTATAATCCCAAGTAATATAAACCCGGGTCAATAGGAAACTTTGTCAGAAGGACCACTTTATTTACAGCCGTCCCAATATTCTATCTAACTGTTTGCTTACCAAAGATAGAATTTTGACAGGGGATAAGGTTGAAAACCCATTAGACACCACGGGCCCCGGTTGTCGCGAGATGACTCCCGGCCACCGTAAGCGTGGGTCTGTGGGCGGTGAGTTCGGGTGGCTCATCGTCCCTTCATCTGTATAAACAACAGACCCGTGTCCTCCTCAAAGAGATGTCAGGAACCCCTGGGGGGCCCAACAGGGCCAAGATCTGCCGGGGCTGCGGGATTGCTCGAAAGAGTTACCGCGGCCCTGGTACATAAAAGGCTTGCGACGGATTTTTAGTCAGTGAAAGTCTAACACTCCCTCACCGCTGCTAACGCACAGCGGGAGGGGTCATTTGATGATTTTTGTCATCGCAAAAAAATAGGTTTAAAACTTATTGAAGAAATTAGACAGATTGAGGCAGGTTGTCGCTTTCATAGTTACTAGCCGTTTCTTGCAGGGTCTGAGGAACTTCACAACATATGCTAATTTGTTGTGAATTATTTTTAATAAGATAGATAGAGTGAACCAACTATGATTTAGACATATGTATTTTTAGCTACTCATGATATTATCCGGGAGCATGACGTAATGAAAACGAGACGCTGCGGGTGAAACCACAAGCAGCTAGTAAATAAACAGAAGACATAATATTTCAAAAAGTAAATAGGTAATCCAAGACCTCTAAAAAGGTTGTCCTTCTGAACAAACACTTATACAACAACAGGGACAAGTCCCAACCTGTTCGCAATTTAATTTAAAGAAAAATAAGGCTCAGGAAATAGAGTTAGCAAGTTCTTCCTTACCGGAGATTAATACGATGGATACTTGTCTCTGCTTCACAATACTGGAGAATGAGGTACCTACTGTTTTACCAGTTTTTAATAGGTATTGTCTATAGAACTAACTATAATGTCCACTGTATTTTTATGGGAACTACTTTCAACGCACTCGGTTATAATATACCTGAATAGCCTTTCTCGATAACTGGGTTTGCTGTCTCAATTCCGGGTTAAGTCACCGTACATAATCATTAATGTTTAAGAATTTATAGGCAGTGTGTGCAATAAAGAATAATAAAAAAAGGAACAAATCAACTTCTTCTTCTTCAGTCTTCATAGTTATCTTAACACTATCTCTATAAATGGTTATTTTTTTATAAAAGAAACAAATCAGACTTTCCTGACTTGTCTATACAATACAGGAGAATGAGGTAGGTACTATTTTACTACTTTTCGATAAGTAGATATCTCATCATCATCTGCCGAATAAACTATAATATCCATCGGATTTTATGGGAACAACTTTCTGGAATGAGCCTGTAGCATATTTCGAAAATGGGACATTCTTTAAAACAACTGAGATTGAAGCTTTAAACTAAACAAACTTTTTAGTTTTTTAGATTATCTTAAGACTAACTTCACCGGATAAAAACAAGCTTAAGCATTCATCAATAAATATGTTAGTAGGCTTAAGATTAGCGCGAACGAGCAAACATATAAAACTCATCATTTTTTTAATATTTATAAATATTCGGGTAAAATATCTAGCAGATAAGTTTGATATTAAAACGAGTCTTAAAAATCTGAGTCAAAACTAGCACAATCTTAATAAATGGCGTGCTTAAAATATAATGAAAAACATTAAATATAAGTACCTAATTTTCATTTTCAGTGATAAAATCGAAACTAGATTTTGAATTTATGTTAGACTACCCGAACACTGTAGACAATGATGATTGTCAATCTTTTTTAAAAGAAAATTTTGATTCAAATCAATTTTCAGTTGGTCTGATACCGGCTAAATACTTGATCGTTGTAATGTGCGTACTACCATTCATCTTCATACTCATTTATGAGTCCGAACAAACTGGGCTGCGGGATTGTTCGAAAGAGTTACCGCGGCCTGGTACATAAAAGGCCTATGACGGAACACGACGGTTTTTAGTCAGTAAGAGTCTGACACTCTCTCACCGCTGCTAACCCACAGCGGGATAGGTCATTTGATGATTATTGAAATCGTTAAAAAAAAGCCCAAACGACGCGTAAAAGTTTGCGTACTGTTAAACTAGTTTTTTAATAAAGTGAAGTTTCTACTGTAAACTCATTAATGAGGTCAGAATGGTTGGTTTTTGTTTTGAAATATGGCAACCCCAACTATTTGCTGTTCGACATTGCAATTCGCCGAAAGGTTCTCTGGTAGATTAATTTCGCATTAGCAAATGACTGGAAATCGGTATAATGAACCGTAGGCTATACCGAAGTATGGTTTATTATTTTACTGCGTATTTTCTATGTGTAGATTGTTCAGTTTGTAACTACGCTGGGTTTTTAATGTCACATCATTAAATTATTATTTAGTAAAATTATGGAAATCCATGACATAAAACGTTAGGAAAAGTTTTGTCCTTTTCAAAGAAGTGAAAACTCAAATAAAGATTTATAAATTATTATTAGTAAGCCTGTTCCCGCTTGCCGTTTCAACTGCGTCACGTTGAAACTACTTCGTGCACCCGGATAAAACAATTCTCTTTAAATGAGCTAGGTATTAATGGGGCCAGTATTTCCTGAAATTAGCACGTTCAAGCAAAGGACAGACATTAGTTTTATTATATAATTTTAGTGTAGACAGAAAGTCTTACCTTTCAAAAACAAATCAACGAAAAGGCAAATTAAAATACTCAAATCATCTAATAATTAAATCGTATCGCGATCACCTGCTGTCACCACATTATTTGATGAAAAAAACAAAATAATTTAAAGATGGAACCGAACCAGACTTATGTTACCCCGACATCTGTGACGAGAGAATCATATCAGAAAGATTTCAGAAGTAATTGTGAGCGTTTTCTTGACGTGACAAAAGATTGCTTTTGACGTTTTTGAAAGGCAGAATATTCTAGATTGTACTGATGTGTCAAAAAAGCCTGGTTTGGTGGTATATGATATGTTTAATTTGGTTAATGATTGGCATAACGACTGTTAACTATGACATGTAATAGAAAATGGGACTAAAGAAAAAGCGTTATAGTCAAGTGGCTGATTAATAAGAGATCATTAATAAAACACGCCTTTTAATGTTTATCATTTTATATAATTGTCAGATTTTTATTTTATTTTTAGTTGAAAACGCTCCATATACGTAACGTTTATATAGCTGAGGAAAGGCAAGGTCGATCATTGACAAAATGGAAAAATAAGATAAAATCATTGAAGAAGAGTAAACGAAGGCAGAACTTGAAGTCAAGGTCTTGAGCATGGAAAGATAGAGAAGAAAAAGGGAACCACGGTGGATGTGGATCAACAATGAATAAGAACATAGCAGCATTTATACTTAGGTGCATGAATCAACTTAACGTAATTGAAACTGCAAAAAACACAAGTAGTCACAAACATTAAATTAATTGCTTTGCTTCCTCAAATTATGTCAACAAAGGCAAAATAAAATACAAATACAAATGCCACCGTTAATTTGTCAAGTAATTTTGATACAAAAGCGACCCTTGTGGAATTAAAAATTTAATGAAGCTATCTAATTATGAGAGCACGATGTTTGAGCTGCAAGCTTTTGAGCGAATCATTTAAAATTTTGAGTTAAATTGTTAGAAATTATGAGGAATTGCACTTAATTTAATTAAACGAAATTATTAAAAGGGGGTTCTTACTTAAAAAGCTACTTCTGAATTTTCCCGAATTTTCTGTCTATTAAGTTGCAATATTTACGAATTTTGTGTTCATAAAGCAATACACCTAGTTGTATCGGGTTGTCCGGGTATGAGGAGATCAGTAAGGCAGTCGGTCCATGTCAATCCTGGTACTCAGTAGCACCCAGCTAGACTGAAATAGTGGGGAAAAAGCTAGACAGATGATCACAAAGTTAGTAATACAACACATGGGATCTCAAAAAATGCTGTTTTTCAAAGAATTAAATATTTTTTGAAGTCACCTTTCTCTAGATTCTTGCTGTATTAATATTTTCCGCATATGCAAAGACAGGCTTATTCTTGCAAAAGAGCCCCAACAGAGTCCAAATAATTTTCGTCTTAAAAATTAAATAGAACCAAGGATTCACCTTTCATTTTCTGCTTCTTTAAGATTCAAATTTGGTGCATCTACGAATGTTATTTCCCCAACAATAGAGATTGTATCCGCCTGGGAAATAAGGGCAAAATTTAGTTTTGATTTAACTACAGTTTCTCTAATATAACCTTTATTTAAACAAACATAGAGTTCAAATTCTCCTGGCATAATTAGATAGGTTGTTCTTTTGTTTTTAAATAAATACCTGGATGTAGGAATTACTTCTTTATGTTGAACTAGCCGTTTTCCAGCGGTTTCACTCGTGTCCTGTGAGAACTACTGCCCGTTTGGGGATAAAATATAGCCTATGTTACTCGGGAAGAGTGAAGATTTCTAGGGTTCTGTACCCAAAGGGTAAAACGGAACCCTATTGTTTTCGCTCCTCTGTCCGTCCGTCTGTCACCAGGCTGTATCTCATGAACCGTGATAGTTAGAGAGTTGCAATTTTCACAGATGATGTATTTCTGATGCCATTATAACAAAAAATACTGAAAACTAGAATATAATAACTATTTTGGAGGGCTTCCATGCAACAAACGTGATTTTTTCGCTCATTTTATAAATAATGGTACGGAACCCTTTGTGCGCCAGTCCGACTCGCACTTGGCCGGTTTTTGAGTTTATCCATTACAAAGAAACAAAAGTACAAATTCCTCTTTGTGTTTAATATTAGTGTAGATATACAATGAATTATTCGAAATTAATTAATTGTCAGGTTTTCCCTACAGGGTTGTGTCACGCATAACCTATATTAATGTAGCACTTTATTCTTTTAATCGATGGTTTTTATGCTAAACAAGCAGGCAAGTCCTATGGGAATTTAAAACTTTTGAGGTATGTTTATTGAAAATTTTAATTTATATTGAAACACAATTTTTGTTTACATGACAGCACCGTCACACTAGCGGATTGTACGTTCGGTTTTGACAAAAAACCTATGGCACGGTTTCGTATGTCATCGTTTGAAAAGGCACTTGTCAATTGTATGACCAACTAGCTTTCGCAGCTTCGCCCTCGTGGTGTGTTGATAAAATAGCCTATGTGTTAATCCAGGGTATCACCTATCTGCATACCAGATTTCAACCAAATCGGCCCAGCCTTTTTTCCGTTAAAGAATAACAAACATACATCCATACATTCTCACAAACTTTCACCTTTATAATATTAGTAGGATCAGTTGTCAATATCTACACAGCTCGGAAAAACCGCGCGGTAAATCCGCTAGTGTGAAAGACCAGTAAATTAGTACGACCCTTTATATGATGGTATTTTAGTTAACAAAGTGAAAGTAAATAATCTATTTTCATGGAAAATATGAATAAAAGACTTCATTGTGAAAGTACGAGAAAATCCAACACAAGTTTCGCGTTACTAGAAAGATAAAGTAAATACTATTTTTACTAGAACTCTACAGCAAATAAAACGGGACAAATGAAATTCCCATTACATAAGATAAATATTTGAAGCAAACATCAGTAGACACGTAATCTTAGACTGTTTAACTAACTGGATACGCTATTTACGTCCCTCTGACAAAATAATGTACGAGGCTGCTCCTGTCATAGGTACGGTAGACTGCACACCATTGGTAACTGTCATGCACCTTAACTCAATAGTAATAAGTACGATTTTCCTATAAAACTGTTACCACTGACCTGAAGTTGACTTTACTAGTTTATGCGTGTGTTTGTATTCTTTACGCACTTTCTTACGTTTAGCTGAACCAATACTGATGCGGTTTTAGCATAGGTAGTATTTGTCAAACTTAGGAGAAGGTTTATGGTATACTTTTGAAGTGGGATTCATTTTTTTTAAACGTTTATAAAGTAAAGGAGAATAGTGAGGAGATTAGTGCTCAAGGCGTTTCCTGTTGATTCAAAGCTCTAAGCATATAATGGATAAATAAAACAAAATCTCTGAGATACAGAATCGACTGAAAGATGTAATAAAGTCTATGTTTGACAACGAATTTCTTGCTAAAGTTAAAGGCAAGAAAGAAGAAATTATTTAGTTCTTCTGTAAATATGCTTTTATTAGACACGTCACATGAGGACAATTTCTTACTATATTTGTCGATATGAAGGTGTTTAAGTTAACTTTTAACACCCATAGGTATTCATAACGCTGAAAAGTCTTGTTTGCGTTCAATTAACAAAAAACATTCTTCGGCTTTCCATTCATATTTTATAGTGCCAAAAGGCTATTGATTGATGAGAAAATATGTATTACCACTATCTCACCTAGAGGTAAGAAACAAATTAATCGAAGATAGAACAAACTTGCCTAGAAGTAACCTATACACTCTCAGGTCATATCTATCGAAAAACATAGACTGGCTTTTCCACTAAAAAAAAAAAACATAAAACGCCAGCCCATTAACCAAACTAACAAAACAAAATTCAGCCGTCAATCCTCAGTCAAAACTCCAAGATTTATCTGTTAATCCATTAGGGCCATCCCTACCAGCTATTATCCGGCAATTCTATAAGAATCACTGGCAACAGTAACTGGTGAAAATGCTATAAAATCTCTCCCTTTCATTCTATTCAGAGCATAAATACCTTTTTTTCTGAAGTCTTCGCCTTAACGGTCAAAGGGCGTTTTAGTAACAAAAGCTACCCCATGAAACTCTATAGATCTTTCGTAAATAATCATGAATGTGTTTCATGGAGAAGGAAAGATAGCGGAGATGCCATAAGGAAGGTAGGTCAGGCGCCTTCTTGTAGGTCAAGCAACGTACGGTAGGCGTGAACATTTATTAGAACTAACGTGGTGTTCGGGCTTCTGTCAAATCAAAGCCAATCTGTTGAAGATTGGTCTTGATTGATTGGTGGTATTATTTTGAAAAATAGTGGATTCCATAGAAGGCGTGTAAGAGCGGAGCTAGTAATGTTCCTCGTCCCCCGAACACCCGCATATTGTCGCGCTAATTTCTTAGGAGATTTTGCGTTATGACATCTCCGCTAGTCATTTTGTTCTCCATGGTTTGAATGTTAGGGTGTAGAGTCATGGTGAATCTATAGATTTTTTGGATCAGCATTTTACTTGTAGACTGTACCTACTTTATTATGAACATCATTCGCCTATATAATATAGTTCCACTCTTCGACAAATTCTGCATTCAATGGATGGGCCAAATGACGTATAGACGTGTAATTAAATGGCGTTGTTCAATGAAATGGATAGCTGTTTGATTGAACGGCTATTTCAATAACTTGGCTGTGACATATACCACGTATAATAGGTGTTTCTTCTTTATTATCCACTAGCTGGTGCCCGCGACTTCGTCTGCGCAGGTTTAGTATTTCGAACAATATGTTTACAAATTGTAGCCTATGTGTTATTCTGATGTATAAGCTATATTATTGTAAAGTTTCATTAAAATCCATTCAGCAGTTTTTGCGTGAAAGAGTAACAAACATCCATACATCCATACATACAAACTTTCGCGTTTATAATATTAGTAGGATTATCCAAGGTGACTACTTCCAACAGACAGATATTGTCACCAAGGCACTATCTATATCTCTGCGAAATTAAACCAGGTTAAAAAAATATAAAACCGGTTTAGTAGATATAGTTAGTTATTTTCGAAAGCATGATTTTAAAAACGTATTCACTTTCTTATTTCCATTTAATATTAGTAAGTATTTAATTTAAACCCTTTAATATAGAACTGGCTCAACCCTATACGTTCCTAACTACGCATTTAAACGCACATTGTGACGGTATTAACAATCTGAGTTCACACGCGGGCAAAGTATCGTAAAATGTTATGCGTGGTTACAGCCCCCGGGTGTGTAGGACCCACGAATTTTTAGCACTGTTGAATAGGGTGTATTCCGAAATAGCTTACACAAAACACGAGTGTATTATTTAGATAAAAAATAGAAACTTTTTGATTGACCTTGCTTTTTAAGAGACCTGTTATAAAATCTTGTTTTTAAAGGGATTCATACATGATGAGCAAAAGTTTTGAGAATCGTAAGTTACTTAATTTTCGAAGTGGCAATATTATTCCTCAATTTTTCGAAAGGCAGATTAAGTTGATGTCTCGGCAGTCATTTAAACAACTTTGGCAGACATGACGACTAGCAGAAGCCAGTAAGTCTGAAAACCAGTCTTACCTAGGGGTATCGGGTTGCCCTAGGGTTGTAAACTGACGGTCACATACGATAAGTGACCGTCAATTACTATTAAATGACCGGTCACATTGGACATTTATTGTCAGACTGGTCAGATATATTAAATAAGTATTTTTTACTTGGTACAATTATTATTTTCGTCTCAAGCAAATTAAAAACATTATGAATGTGAAATAATACCTATAATCGCCTTTCTAAACCAACATAGTGCATAGATAACCTTTTAAAAAGATAGACTCTCAAGTACGTATTTATTTTTATTGATGTATACTGACAAATCATTAATCATAGAGTGTCGGCGAAATCTTTTTTTTTTTTTTATCGACGTTAAAAATCATCAAATGACCCCTCCCGCTGTGGGTTAGCAGCGGTGAGGGAGTGTCAGACTCTCACTGACTAAAAACTGTCGTGTTCCGTCGTAGGCCTTTTATGTACCAGAGCCGCGGTAACTCTTTCGAACAACCCGCAGCCCCGGCAGGCTTTGGCCCAACTGGGCCCCTCTGGGGTTGCTGACATCTCTTTGAGGAGCGCGTGGAGCAACGCGCGCCATCGACACGGGTCTGTCGTCTAAGTAGACAGAGGGACGATGAGCCACCGGAACTCACCGCCCACAGACCCACACCTACGGTGGCCGGGAGTCATCTCGCGACATCCGGCGCCCGTGGTGTCTACCTGGTCCAGCACGGCGGCTGGGATGAGAGGTGCGAACTCTCTGGCGTTCCGCCTCCTCCTTCTCGAGCATGATTGCTTCGCAGAAGGAGGCAACGGCATCCCTGTCCTCTCGCCCCGGACCATGGCCTGGATCAGGGCCGGACGCGAGAGGTCGCCGCCGCCTAAAGCCTCGACGAGGACCCAGCGGTGCCCTTCTCATGCGGGGCACACCTGGACTGTGTGGTCCACCGTGTCCTCGGGGCTGTCCGCACAGTGGTGACACCCGGGCGCCTCCTCACGACCGATTCGGTACAGGTACCTCCCGAAACAACCGTGTCCGGTGAGGACCTGCGTCATGCGGTACGTGAGGGCGCCATGACTCCTCCCGAGCCACTCCTCAAAGAGGGGACTTACCGCCACGATGGTGGCGTGCCCTGCACTGGGTTGCGACAGTCGCTCCCTCCAGGCCACCATGAGATCGCGCCGGAGCTCCGCCCGCTGCGCGACAACTTGCCGCGGCAGTGGAGTTTCCCCCCGGCGCAGTGTCTCCTCGCGCCAGTCGTACAGGCGCAAGAAGACTCTCGCCTCCAGATCCCACGATGGCAGTCCAGCAAGTAGGCCAGCTGCTTCGCGGAAGATCGTACGGTACCCCCGGATTAGCCTAATAGCCCCCCCCCCCACCGTGACTTGGGAGCCTGAAGGTGGCGCGTTCCGAAGCCCATGAAAGCACATGGCCTCGGATTTGTGCAAGGCCACCTCCAGGCCCAGCAGCTAGATCCTCTCGATGATCGTCGCAACCCCGCGCGTCATTATCTCGGCCGCCTCCTGGTGCGACCTCCCTTGTGCCAGAACCAACGTGTCGTCAGCGTAGCAGACCACGCTGACGCCGCTAGGGAGGTCGGCGCGCAGCACCCAGTCGTAGCCGATGTTCCACAAGAGCGGCCCAGAACCAACCCCTGCGGAACACCGCACGACATCTCCCGCCGGGCGAAATCTTATCTTAAAGATCGATGAATGACATTTGGTTAGCTTCGATGATTCTAAAACTTCCGTAGTTTTATAAAATAAAGAAAGAAAAAACTTTTATTTCTAATAAATTATATTTTTATACAAAAAAACGATTCTGACGTTGCTGACAATAAATGACAATAAGTGACCGGTCAAATTGGATAAATGTCCAATATGCTCGGTCAGATTAATCGGTCAGTTATAACGTGACGGTCACTTTACATCTCTAGGTTGCCCAGACAACAGGGTTGAAGAGACGAGATAGGCAGCGCTCCATGTGGCACACTGGTACTCAACTGCAACCAGGTACACTGGAAGCCAATCCCAACATACCAAAGAAAAGCCTAGGCAGAAGAATAACCTCCAAAATACCATCAATAACCAGAGAATTCTAATTAATACACTGAATAAACCATAGCTTAACTGACCCAAATTGGGCTACACGAAAAGCCACAATAAACGACCTCTCGGGGACATTGACGTATTAAGTACGCTTAGTAGACCGATGGGTAAGCAAAGTGCAATTAAAATGCACTTTCAGCTGCACCGGTGATCTAGTGCACTTATTTGTAGCGTATCAGTCTTTTTGGGATATTAAAGAGCAGATAATATGGATGTGAAGACCAGTGTTTTGGTGTGATCTAAAGGGAAAAAACGGGACCCTTTTACTAAGACTTTGCTGTCGTTTTGTCACCACTTCACCAGGCTGTATCTCATGAAACGTAATAGACAGTTGTAATTTTACATTGTTGATTTATTTTATTGTTCCCGCTACAAGAAATACTCAAATATATGTCAGATTTTTTGGTACTGTTTATCAGCTTCTTCCAGCAGTTTCAATAGCTTGTTAAGGAAACTATTTACCGCACCAGGATAAAAAAGCATGTACGTAAATAATGTTCCTTTAAGTTTCATCAAAATCCACTATCACAAATTTTCGCCTAGTATAATATTAGCGTAATACGTACTGAAAACATTAACATTTAAATAAGTACTTTTTTCAGTTAGTTTCAGCTCCGAAACTACGGTTAATAGTAATTTAACTTGCAAAGAATCGTTGCGGCTTACGATACACGCTTTTATGTAAGTTTAAGTGAAAAACTAGTTAAGGAGTCACATAAAATAAAATTATTAGTTACTATGTTATAGCTTTTCTTTATTGTATTATGTGAAAAGTTGTTCTTACGGTAACATGTTGATAGCGGATTCATTTCACTATTATTTTCTTCGCTAAATACGATCAGCCTTTTCCCAAATATGTTGGGGTCGGCTTCCAGTCTAACCAGATGCAGCTGAGTACCAGTGTTTTATACAAAGCGACTGCTCATCTGACCTCCTCAACCCGTTACTGGGACAACCCAATACTCCTTGGTTAGACTGGTTGTCAAACTATTGGCTTCCGACTACCCGTAACGACTGCCTAAGATGTTCAAATGACAGCCAAGACCTACAGATTATCTAATTTTTCAAATCGGTTTAGTACTTTCCGAGCCTTTACAAACAGACAAATAATTTCTCTTTATAATATTGGTGTACATTTAAAAGGTTACAAATAACAGTTGGTTCGACAGAGAAGAAAAATCAATTGTATTCATTTTCATCCGCACATGGGTTTAAATGATTTTTCAATCAGGAAGTAAATACGAGAAATTACCGAAACAACGGTAAAACGTATTGTATGAAGGAATAAAAACCTCGTTGTCCGGAGGTAAGAGAAATTTTTAAACCTTTTAATATTCCATTAAATGGCTGAGGCCTCGCAGCTATTTAATCAAAAAGTTTAAACAATAATGGTTAAATACTGCTTGGACCCGGTATTTATTTTGGGAAAACGATATGGTTGTTGAAATTTTGTTTTTACTGGAAGATTGTATGGTCAATATTACAGTGGATGATTGTTTAATGAGTAAAAGGGTAGTTGGGAGGGTTAGCAGGATGATGGTTTGGGCTATTTTTTATCCGGGTGCGCAGAGTAGTAGTAAACAGTATTCAATATACTTTTGTCAATGAAAACAAATATTTTAAACAAAAATTTTTAACACCATTTGAATAAGACAACAATGCTTCGCGAAATTCAAGCTCGAAACTGTCGGAAAAATGTAGTCATAATTAATAACGAAGCATTATTATCCTAAATGTTTGAAGTAAAAACGGGGTAAAAATTACCTTCCACTAAGAGAAAACGCTAAACAATTTCCTGAATGCCTAAAAATTTTAGACCTCGAAATTTTTGTTCATAAAATAACTTACACTAGCTAGCGGTTTCACTAAAAGTTTTTCCAATATAACGTATGTACTTTGAAACACGGAGGAACTCATCACGACTAGATCATCGCCCATCCACGGACCTACCGCACCAAGCGTTGCTTAACCCTATGATAGATCGAGCTAAGAAAACTGTAGCCTTCCTCGAAAAATAGGGTCTCTAACACTGAAAGAGGTTTTCACATCGAATCCAGCTAATGAAACCAACTTTTCAGCTTCATATTATTCGTATAGCTTGAACTTAACCTTGTCAAGTAGGCATTTATCCAAAAGGTGTCGGCATTTAACTATACCCAACCCACAGAGTAAGAAAAGATGAGCGGAGATGCCATAATGTAGGTAAGTCAGGCTCCTTCTTCTAGGTCAATCACGAACGGTGGGCATGGCCAAAACGATCAGTTACGAGTGAATTAACGAGGTGTTCAGGTGCTTTGAGACATCTGTCAACGTTTTTTGGTAATACAAAACATGTTCGTGTCCAAAGAAAGCGTATGAGGGCGAAAACAGTAACGTTCCTCGTCCCCCGAACACCTGCATGTTGGCGCGCTACTTTCTTAGGAGATTTTCCGTTATGGCACCTCCGATAGTCATTTTGTTCTCCATGATCCTACCTTACAAGGGTATCTAACTACAAACCTGAGCTCTTCTATATGTCAAGTATTTTAGTGGTAGAATGACATTAGGACCAAAAAAATATACAGAAGGACCAATGAATAGTATTTGTACTTTTAATTTCATTAAACCTATTCGACTTAGAGTGCTTTTAGCTTAAGGACTTGTTTTTGCAAAGTGTAGTGATATTATCAGAAGTAAAATGGTTTTTTTGGTAAAGTAGGTATGGAAGGATAAAATAAATACATACTTATGTATAAGTGTTTTCGAGGGCTTTTAAGTAAAAGGTGGAAAAATATCATATACCATAATATTTACGTTACGAGAAAGCAGATTTTGAAAACGTAACTTTACATTTTATGTACCTTAATCTTTAAAAAAAAATAAGAAAAAAGTGCGTATCATGAGCGTATTATCGAAAAAAGTTATTTTTTTACACATATAATATAATAAGAGAAGTAACTATAAGGTTTTGAAATACCATAATCTAAAAATTATGTAAAGTAAAAAAACTAAGACAACTTTTTTCCCATTTCATTTCTACATTCTTCTTGTACCAAGTGTACCTACTGTATATTTTCAGTCATCACCAAGTCCCCACCCTAGCACACCTTTATTTTAAACCGCTTGACATTTCAAATGGGGTCGGCCTGGCCGAAAATGTTTCGTCCAAACTAAGGCCGAATATAGTGTTAGGCACTCAAAAACAGCACTATTTATGTGTGTCCCAGGTATTTGAGAATGAAAAACTAAGTGGATGAGGGAAATTAGAGCATACTGCAAACTTTTAGTCGGCCGATAGTTTGTTTGGTTCACTCGTGCATCGGAGAGCACGTAAATGTCGGTCCTGCGCCTGATCTCTTTCCGGTCGTGTCGGATTCCGTCCCATCGGGCTATGAGAGTGAAGGAATAGGGAGTGCACCTGTGTTTGCGCAAATGCTCGTGCACACTATAATATGTCCTGCGCAGCTGGCTGATCTCCTTAAATGAGAACAGTCGCCGTGGCCGAAATCGGCCGTGGACGCCATTTTAGTTTGTTTGGGCTCTTAAATCAGTATGAAGATGAATGGTAGTGCGCACATTACAAAGATCAGGTATTTAGCCGGTATCTGACCGACTGAAGACTTTGATTGGAATCAAGATATTCTTTTTAAAATGTTTTTTGTCAACTATCGGCCGACTGTTTAGTCTGCAGTGTGTTGGTATTGCAGTGTTCTTTTGGTCCTAAGATAACTGTTTTTGGTCGTAGTGCACTTAAGTAAGTTGTGTCGCTTAAGCTTTGGTTTCCTAGGAAAGCGGTGCCGTCATATAGCGGCCGTAATACAGCGGTGAATGACGTCACCAGAACGTTGTCTATGTAAACAAAATGGGGCGGTTTCCTAGAAAGCGGTAACTGACGCCGTAACTTCAAAAAGCGGTGCCGCCATTTGCATGACGGCCGTCTTGACGGTGTCAGATAGTTTGGTGAACGTTTTATTGAAAGCGGTGAAGCTTTTTTAGTACGAATTTGTGTTTTTTTTTTTCGGAACAACGTCAAAAATTAGTTACAACTCTTGGAGCAGCGAGGACGACGAAATTTTAATAGATTTCGTTCGTAACCACGAAGCAATATATAATATAAAAAGTAAAGATTATAGAAAAAGTCAACTAAAACAAAATTGGTGTTGTGAAATTTGAGAAATATTAAATAAAACAGGTTAGTAAGTATGATACAACTAACAAAAAGTTTATGACGGTGTGTTAAAACGGCCGTGGAACTTTCCACATGTCATCACCGTAAAGTCGACCGCCTATTTGCGTTCGTAATATGACGGCCGCTATATTACGGCACCGCTTTCCTAGGAAACCCAAGCTTTAGAAAATGGAATGGAGTTACAGCTTAACCTTTTTGTGTCTTTAAGTTAGTTTTCTTATGTAAGTCGCGGTGGCTAAGTAGAGTAGATTCATAAAGGGCTAAATAGGGTCACAGTTTATTTTTGCCAGTTCTATTTTATTTTATCTTTGTGAAAATTTGAGTAACAATATCAATATTACAAGGCAAAAAATAAGCTTGTATGGAAGAAAATCTACTTACATCAAAGTGGGCTTAAACCTGAAATATTTAAATAGACCTGTTTGTTTACCAAAAACTTTGCTGAAAACAAACAACAACTTAGTAAAATACCTTAAAAACAAAGTATTTTGTCGACTATAATAATGTCAACGTTACGAAGCTAAACAATATAAATATAAATAAGAAAATCGACTTTTGTTGAAACTTTTCTATAATGCTTAGTAGTTCCTTTATGTAAGAAATTATTAGTTTTTCTTTATTACCTGATTTCTTATGAATAAGAAACGAACCGTTTTGCTTACGGTCTACGGACGGTAACTTTTGACGTTACTAGAAGCCAGCTGACTTCCACCGTTTTAATATAAAGATAACCAAACCATAACCAGCCGTATACTTGCCACCCATTGTCAAATCGGCAATTTGACAATCGCAGGTCGCCAATTCGAGTGGCCGACTTTTGGCCCCCAAAAGTAGCCAGTCCTGAGCCGCTGGCGACGTCACCATGGCGTCCTAGTGAGGCAGAGCTCTTATAATCAAATTTTGAAAAAAACTACCGGAAAGTTCTTTTATTAGAACCGGGATAGGTAAGTCCTTTTCATTTCACAACATTTTAACGATGTTGCAAAACAACATTGTATTCGAAAAAAAGAACCAAATTCAATACATACACACATAGATCAAAAGTCATGAAATAACGCTAGTCCATAACTATGAAAAAAATGGTCAAGTGCGAGTCAGAGTAAAGCATGAAGGGTTCCGTACCATCTATACTAATATGTTGAAGAGCTTTAACGCGCTAATATCTAGAAATACTGGTCCGATTCCAAAAGTTCTCTCAGTATTACAGATTAGATAGCCCAGTTATCGAGGAAGGCTGTAAGCTAGTCATCTATAAAATATTTTTTTTAATATATTGGTTGCAAAAATATTTATATCACATTTCGCATTTTGAGGTCAGATAGGCAGTCGCTTCTTGTAAAGCACTGGTACTCAGCTGAATCCGGTTAGACTGGCAGCCGACCCCAACATAGTTGGGAAAAAGGCTCGGAGGATGGATGATTTTCGCATTTTGCAAACTTTCAACTTTCTAGCTATCATGGTTCATGAGTTACAGCCTGGTGCCAAACTGACAACGAAGTTTTAGTAATAGGGTCCCGTTTTAACCTTTGTCTACGGAACCCTAAAAATCCGACCGAAATACCAATACATTGCTTCGTTTCACTGTAAAAAAATATTCGACTAACAACCAATGCTTGATGAATAGCAAAACAGAAACGAAAGGGTATCCATTTTTGCATACATACACAGAAAATAATATCGTGGTAGCCTAGTGGGCAAAGAATCAACCTCTTGAGTGTGAGAGCGCGGGTTCTATTCCAGGTCAGGCAAGTTCCAATGCAACTTTTCTAAGTTTGTATGTACTTTCTAAGTACATCTAAGACACCAATGACTGTGTTTCGGATGGCACGTTAAACTGTAGGTTCCGGCTGTCATTGAACATCCATGGCAGTCGTTACGGGTAGTCAGAGGCCAGTAAGTCTGGCACCAGTCTAACCAAGGGGTATTGGGTTGCCCGGGTAACTGGGTTGATGGGGTCAGATAGGGCAGTCGCTCCTTGTAAAGTACTGGTACTCAGCTGCGTCCGGTTAGACTGGAAGCCGACCCCAACATAGTTGGGAAAAAAAGGCGCGGAGGATGATGACATAGAAATTCATATTTCGTTTGATTCGTAGTAACATAGGTCAAAAGATAATACAGATTCACGATACATATTTCACAAACAAACTGACATATGGCTCTGTGTATAAATCAGTAGGGATTTAGAATTAAATTTCGCTGTTACTTATTTTGCTTGACTTTGTGAAAAATATTTCGGGCTGCGAATCGAAAGACCTATGTTTCATTGAAGGTCGTCTTAAGAACTTTTGTGTTTTGATTTTAATCTAGATAAGTGGGGCTTTTAATTATGTTAATATTTCAAGTAGGATTAAGTTAATGCATAACCTAGGTAACTTAATGTATGACATAAGTCTTATAACAGACCACCTTAAAATAATTAAAATGAAACCTTACTAATGATAAGCATAAATATGCGAAAGTACAACGTTTTAACACTGTATCTGTGTCTTTTTGCAGACTCAAAAACTACTTAACAGATTTGAATACAATTTGGTACACAGATGGTCTAGCTAGAGTGTGAGAAGAGACATACATACATAGGTTACTTTTTGTTTAAGTGCGGTAAGTAGTTCTTACAAGACTCGGGTGTAACCAAAGGAATTACTAGTAGTGCATATTTGTTCCACAACCTACTGAGTAGATACTAGATAGCATAATTTAATTTGACAAATAAACAGATAAATTCAGTCAAAATATAGTCTCATTTTAGATAACTTTTCGCAATGATAACCAAAAGAGTACTTGAATACCTCTTACCTTGATTCAACCTTGAATCAGTAGGAACCACGGAGTAAGGAAAGATAGCGGAGATGCCGTAATGCAGGTAGGTCAGGCACCTTCTTTTAGCTCAAATACGTACGGTGGGTATGACCAAAACGATCAGTTACTAGTGAACTAACGAGGCGTCCGGGTTCTTTGAGACATCTGTCATCAATTATTGGGTATTACAAAAAAGAGAGCGAAGACAGTAACGTTCCTCGTCCCCCGAACACCCGCATGTTGTCGCGCTACTTTCTTAGGAGATTTTCCGTTATGGCACCTCCGCCAGTCATTTTGTTTTCAATGGTAGGAACCCAAAAAGGGTCCTTAACAGATATAATCCTTTCCAAGTTATTTGGGATAGGTACTTGGAAAATCGGGAAATATTTCAAAAATATACTTAGTAAGATGTTCTCTAAAATAATCGGCTTATATTTCTTAGCTTTGCGTTTGTAGGTATAGAAGTTAAAGCTCATTGAAAGAGAAAGGAACAGTTGACTTTTCATGTATCGCCTATTTTATTTTAATAATCCTACAAAATGACTAACGTGAAAGTTTGTAAGAATGAATGTTAATTTGTTACTCTTTAACACAAAAACTTATAGAATAATTTTCATGAAACTTGGCAGTGTATCTTAGCCATGTGTTTGTGAGTGTTAATGTTGAGTAATTTTTATCCATGTGCGGGGAAGATGTTTTCTCGCAATGCTATGTTAAAATCGCTGGCGGGACCTAGTATTATTAGTATTTTTTGTGTCAACACTTTATGATGACACAAAAAATGATGTTTTTGTGCTCGGATTTATTTTTTAGGTATTTCTTTTGTAAAAACAAGCAAAAAAAAGAAATTGGGTAGGTAATTATATAATTCAGAAGAGAAGTTAATTAAATATTCGTAAATAATTAAGAACCTCAGGACAATTGAGACCGCCAAGGGATTGTTTTTTCCTCAAAAAAAAATGTTCAAGTTAAAAAATATTTTGAAGTTTTTGACGGCTGCCAAGCATTGGTATTCTAAGGAAATATATTTAAAATGGCGTTTCCCTGTCGAGGAAATCATGCGAAACGATGAACAGGGAAAACAGGCTGGCAGAATTTGTAAAATATTATACTAGCTTCCATCTGCGGGTTTGCTTGCGTACTGAAGGAACTTTTTACCGTAGCGCGATGAAAAAAACGGACCAAGTGCGAGTCGGACTCGTGCACGAAGGGTTCCGTACCGATTTATAAAACGGACAAAAAAATTGCGTTTGTTGTATGGGTGCCCCCAAAATATTTATTTTATTCTAGTTTTCAGTATTTTGTTGTTATAGCGGCAACAATAATACATCATCTGTGAAAATTTCAGCTCTCTAACTATCATGGTTCATGAGATCCAGCTTGGTGACAAACAGACGAACGGACGTACGGACAGAGGAGCTAAAACAATAGGGTCCCGTTTTGCCCTTTGGGTCCGGAACCCTAAAAACAGCCTTTATCTTACTCTAATGTATAAACTATAGGTGCCAAGTTTCTGTTTTCTGTTATCTGTTTAGCTGTTAAAGCGTGATTGAAGTACAAACATTGAAATATCTAAATCCACAAACATTCACCTTTATAATATTAATCAGTCTCGATACACTATTTGAAACTAATTTCATTTTTGTATCTATAAATTCCCTATTTTACAAAAACAAACTAAATAATTCTAAAACAAAAACCCAAGAAAAGTACTTTACAAAAATAGGATAGGCCATCTTTGCTCTTAACTATTTCTGTCTTCAAAACACCAAACGTTTAACACAAAAAATATCTTACCCAATACAAGGAGGTTGATAAAGTAGCACCCTTATTAAATAAGGAAACAAAAGTGGCTGTTACGTTGCCACCGGAATACTAATCAGGTGAAAGGTATTGAGTTAATGGAGGGGCTACTTAGGATAACAGAACTTAGCTCTAGAAGCAGCCACTTAAAGTAACAAGCGATCAATTGATGCTAATAGATTTTTTTATAATTAAGACTATATTTAGGTATTGTTTTAGATTTTTAATTCAATAGTTTAATTAGAGACACATGTGTTAAAAACTTTAGGGAGCTCGTGGCTAAGTATCTAACAACCACACGAATCAATCGATGAGGTTAAGCAACGCTTGCCGCGGTCGATCCGTCGATGGGTGACCAACTTGTCATGACGGAACGGATGTTTCGGAAGGCACGATAAATTGGTGGGTCCTAGCTGTCATTTGAACATCTTTGGCAGACGCCACGAGTATTCAGAAGCCTGAAAGTCTTACAACCTGTCTAATCTAGAGATATCCGGTTGCCTGTTTAGCTAGGTTGTAGAGGTGAGATAGGCAGTCGCTCCATGTAAAACAATGGTACTCAGCTAGTTGGGAAAAGGCTTAGCAGATGATGACTTAGTACCCTCATTGTATAAGAATATTTTTATCAAAAAACTCCTAAGCAACAGAAATCTGATCATATTTTGAGAATCAGGTTACTAACCCAGTGGGCGAAATCAAGGTAGTTGACTTCATTATATTTTTCTTACATAAAATCATATTTTATCTGCTTTCCGTATGAGGCCATCTGAGTGGGAGGGCGACCTTCTTAGAACGGCTAATCTTTTTGTAGTAGAATTTACCTTATTTATAGAATTATATAAGGAATGGGACAGAAAAAACTTTTTTAAATTATGTAATGATAATTATGTTGGTTGAGCTGCTCTTGTTGTGGTCATTTCTGGGATAGGTGATCATTTAAGGCTGAGTATAGTCGGGGATATGATTAAACGTAATATTATAGGTAGTTTACCTATGAAGGCAGTCTTACCTAGGGTTAATGGGTTGGTCCGGTAACCGGGTTGAGGAGGTCAGATAGGCAGTCGCTCCTTGTAAAATACTGGTACTCAGCTGCATCTGGTTAGACTGGAAGCCGACCCCAACATAGTTGGGAAAAGGCTAGGCAGATGTTTAATGTAAGTAGGTTAAAAAGCATGAAAGTAAAACTTACGTAAAAAAAAACATATTTTCAACAGCCAACCTTATATTGGTACAGTCACAAACAAAAGCCAAAAAAAAGTCGAAATAAATTAAAAATATACAGTTCACGTCCCGTAGGTACAGTCGCGGAAACAAGCGACAATCGAATGAAGCTATGCACAAAATGAAAAGAACAATAATGGAAATAAATGAGAAATATTGACAGTCAATAAAAAAATAAACAAACGAATTTCAATCTTGAATCCTACACTATAAAGTCGACATTGACCTGTATTTTTATTGGTACACATAGAAAATTTTAATCAAAGGAATTGCAACCTTGATTTGTATGTCATAGGGTAGATATTGGCTTGTATTTTTTTACTGGTACACAGATTTATGCTCTGGTCTGGAAATCAAATAAATGTGTACCAAATGTTTATGATTCGGAACACGTTGGTACATTAAATTGACGGAAACAGGATATTTTGATGTCCAAAACGTATGTCGTTGTGGTCTATTGTGATCCATTATTGCATGGCTCAATGGCTATGGGTTGATATGATAGTAATATCAGATTATGTTAGATACTATAATATTAATTTTTCAATACTTTTGTTCGATAATCGTGTTGTGTGTCATTTCAGAAATAATTGTCAACAGCTGTCATCTATTTGTAAAGACTGGACAAAATTGGTATTTACAGAATTTCCGAACTTTTATTTTATTTATTTGTTAAATAGTATGATATAATAGTGTAAATTGTATATCTCAAAACAATATAACCTTCAATGTATCAAAAAAAAAAATAGAATCGGCTCTTAGAAAAAAATAATATATTTTGTTACTTTCTCGAGATTACATTGGTTCAAGTTAATGTTTGCTACTACAAAGAATAACTTTATTATGCCGTAAATGATGAAAACATATAGAACCGTATCAATTTCAAAATCAAAATCTTTTAGTTTTAAAAGAATTGACCACATAAAATCTGTTTACCGTATTTTGCACATAACTGTACCTACTTGTGAATGTTATAAATCTAACTAAAACTATTTCGGTGACAGACACAATCTGTGTTGCCATAACATTTTTATCAAACGTTTTAGTTTCAAAAACAAACATTTTTAACAAAGTTTTGATTTATATGTCCAAATAGTTTATCTCTTTGCGAAAAGTGTAGATTTATGCGACTTTTTGAGGTATGAATGACATCGCCGTTCCTCAAAATATTAGCGAATAACTTTTAGTACCAGTCCCTGGGAAACTACATCCCGCATCCGGATAAAAAAGAAGCCTAGTCTGTCATGATAAATGGTCTATCTAACACTGAAATAATTTTCCAAATAGGTTCAGTAATTCCCGGACAAAAATAAAATTTTACATTTTAGGTATGCCTAAAACCTTCTCCTAAATATGTCAAATACTATGCTGAAAAGCGCTTCTCGATCGGTCCAACCAAACACTATACATAAATGCTGGAACATCCTTTTTTGGAAGTCGGTTAACACCAAACTTTTCAGCGTTACAATATTAGTATTTTGATGCCATAAGTAAGGCATTGTAGGAGACTAATATGTGCTACATCAAAGGATCCTATTTCAGTAACAGTAACTAGATGTAAAGTTCATCTTAAGTTCAGTTAACTGTTAGACTGTCAAGGTTGTTAAGGCAGTTTAAATAGAGATATGCTAAGCTAACTAGACATGTGTTTACATGTCTAGCAATTTATTGTTAAGATAGTGTTCTAAATATGAAGCCACCTCATCACATAACTTAACTATAGTTACATAATCGTAAGAAAATCTAAAGCCCTCTTCAAATAACTGGCCACTAATTTCATTATCATCATCATATCAGTCATTTGTTGTCCAATGCTGAACATAGGCCTCCACCTAGAAACGCCAACCATACTAGTCATGGATATCCCACATCCATCCATTTCCCGTAACCTTTCATATCGTTGGCCCACCGACAGTTTGAAGCATTTTGTATGAAAAACACTCGGAATTCATACTTCCTCTATTTCCTCTCTTTTTAAATTACTTTTTGAAAAATATAAACTAATATCTAACCAGCAAAAAACACTCTTCTACCAGGGATATTAAACACAGCAAAACTAAAAGGATATCTTTCAATATCATGTTCCCCGTAACTAACCCTATAACTTTGCAAGGCAGTGTAAAAAAGAAATAAGGGAAACAAAATAAAACGTCTAGCGAAGAACGTGACTGTAAAAATGTGGTGGAAATACGGAGTAAGAAAATATGAGCAGAGATGATATAATGCAGGTAGGTCAGGCGCCTTCTTGTAGGTCAAATTCGTACGACAAAACGATCAGTTACGAGTGAACTAATGAGGCGTTTAGGTTCTTTGAGACATCTGTCAACGATTTTTGGCACTACAAAAAATGGTCGTGTCCAAAGAAGGCGTGTAAGGGCGAAGACAGTAACGTTCCTCGTCCCCCGTACACCCGCATGTTGTCGCGCTACTTTCTTAGGAGATTTTTCGTTATGGCACCTCCGCTAGTCATTTTGTTCTCCATGGGTGGGAAATATTGAAGACTATAGATACGCCCGTGGTTTCACTCGTCTTTTTGCAGAAACCGACGAATAAAAATGCTGGATGTGGTTTTCAGTACATTGTATTTTTAGGTACGGTCGGTATATTTTTTTTGTTAGGAGAGCTCGATTTTGGTTCAGTGTTTTTTGAAGACATTTTCAGTTGAAAATCGGGATGTATTGGGTGAATTTCCATTTATTCGGACTGAAAATTAAAGTAATTATAGACCTGTATTTGAAAATTGCTCAAATGGTACACGTATTTACAATTCTTTTCGAACTAATCAGACTTTAACTATATTAGAGATTTGTATTTTTCTTCAAATATTTTTTCACCTTTTTTTTTCAAGAAACTGTAACGACTTTATTTCTGAATAAACCATCTATATCCAGGACTTTCTAAACGACCTGATCAGTCTATCAAGCCCATTTGAACGTATGTTTAAAAAGGCTTAACACGTTAACAAAACGTGGACCCTCCACTCTCAATTAGCAATCAGTATAAACAAATACAATTAGCCCTATTTTGAAGCTTAAAAACAATGGTTAAATTACATGAAACATTGACGAAACCACACTGGGTAGCAAACCTAGTAATTTGCATGTTATTTCAATATAATTTGGGTGAAATGATGTTGAAGAGTTTGGTCATGATGGCCTTATCTGGTCAGCTGAATAGCTGTGGTTGAAATACCTGTTTATTATATAAAATACCTAGCTATTTCATGATTAATGATTTGCCGTGGATTATGTACTTCATACTTATATCGGATTATGAATTAAATTCAGTACCTATTTTGCTTCACTGACCTTGTAGGTACCCACATTCAACTGTCATCATCATCATAAGTCCAGCCTTTTCCTACTATGTTGGGGTCGGCTTCCAGTCTTTACGGGTGTAACTGAGTACCAGTGTTTTACATGGAGCGACTTCCTATCTGATCTCCTCAACCCAGCTACCTGAGCAAGACAATAGTCTCTTCGTAAGCCTGTTTGTCAGAATTTCTGGCTTCTGTCTACCAGTAGCGACTGCCAATGATGTTCAAATGACAACCGAGACCCACCGATTTAAAGTTCTTTCCAAATCTGGCATAAATGCTCAATCATACATGGCCCTGTGTTCTATATAAATTAAAATCACCTGTATTCCAATAAATCTGGAAAAACAAAATCGAAACCCAATATTTTTACATTTTCACACGTCAAGTGCAGATTTTTTTAATACAAAACTACGGGACAATGGTCCTACAGTTTTCTATACTGAATGATTTTTTATTTTTATTCGTACACCTACGTTTTTCAGCCATTTTTCGTTTTAGCTCCGGCGGCCATTTTGGTTCGAGCGTTCCTAAATAAATATTGATATAGGCTACGAAGGTAGAACATTATATTTGGCCAAATATTATAGAATTTAATTTGATTTGATGTAACTATTCCTATTTATTTGTGAGTTTGCCTTGTTAGGTAAATATAAGTAAGAAATGTATGTTTATTTGGTAGGTTTTCTTAGGAGAAATATAAACTAGTAGGAAGGTATTATTATGTTCTATTTTTATAGGATAGCTTAAGTTAGTCTGCATATGTCGCGACATAATGGAAAGATTCTGTAGACGTTTTTCTTAGCAGTATTCCCCGCTGTGGGTGCAGCGTGAGGGAGTGTCAGACTCTTACTGACTAAAACCTATCATATTCCTTCTTATACCCCTTATGTACCAGGGCCACGGTTACTCTTTCGAACAATCCCGCAACCCCGGCAGGCTTGCTGACTCTCTTTTAGAAGCGCTTAGAACAACGCGCGACATCGCTAACACTTGCCTATCGTCTTCTAAGAGAAAGAAACTTTTGACCGACTTCCCAAAATGGAGATGGACTTTATTTTTTATACAAAAAGGTACTTTCAGGACATGGTTGACTTTTAGAGTAACTCGCGTCAAATAACGAGTTTATTCAAACATCTAGAGTAGCTCACGTCAAATATCTTTGTCACTCTGAAGTCAGCCTTTTGCTGTCTCGCGCAAGCGTAATAGAGCTTCCTCTTAGATTTATTTCTAGCTAACTTCACAATAAAACGTCTGTACATTGTAGTAAACATTTAATAACAAGTATACAAGTTACTCACAAGCGTGTACATAGTGTAAGTAATAAGTTATGGCTTTAAGATAGCGAGATCCAAGTTTAGCCAGTCGTATAATTAATCAGACGGTGCCGCCATAGTTGGGGCTTGCGTCTTGTTGTATAGTGTAAGATATGCTATAAGATATATTTTTATTTGCACCAGCAGCTCTAGGGTAAGTATTTTTTTTTACGTAGGAGGGTAAAAATAAGCCGATTTTTTGCTACTGCCACGTTTCATCAACTTTGTTGAGCCTTTAAAGCGAGATTGAGAAAATGATGTCCAAAGATCTCAACAAGTAATACATAGATACGTTTGCATATTTATAAGACAAAAGTAATACCTATGCTGAATTATACATGCCACGCCCTTCATTTTGTTAGTTAACTGCGGATTTCAATAACCCATCTTTTGTTTTATCATTATAGATTATAAGTTGATATAATTGATATTAAGCCTCCGTCAAAATGCAATCTCTAATCGCAAAACGACGCATACATCGGTTATTGAAATCCATTTCTCAGTTACAAGAGCCAGTAAGCTAATCGTCAAAGGTTATGTCGCCAAAATGGCGGTCTATTCATAAATGATGACTAGGCGTACAAATGTCAAAGTATCATGAACATTTCCGGGCAGATAAATAGATCCATTACCTTTTCAATAATAAATGGTTATCGATTTTCGTTTGGTTTTCATTAGCAAGAGCATAAAGAATATATTAATAGATGATAGATGATTAATCTACCTATGCCTTATAACATAAAAAGAGGATTTATTTTGTTTGTCTGTTCCCTAACGACTCTGAAACTATTTACTACTATTTTTCACCATTGGGACTAGACTATCCCCAAGGCTATTCCTATAACATAGGCTTTATTTTATCCGGGTACTGGCAGTAGTTACAACGGGACAAGGTTGAAACCCCGGGAAAATAGTAAAAAAAATGGTGTAGCTTTCCAACTGTCTAAAAATTTTTCTAATCCAGTTCAGTAGTTTTGGAGCCTTTAAGGTACAAACAAATAAAAAATGTTTTCTTTTTATTATATTAGTATAGATGGTATGACAGCTGCATCCGGTTAGACTGGAAGCCGACCACAACATAGTTGGGAAAAAGGTTCGGAAGATGGTATGACTATCTTAGCTATTTCCTAGCTTGTAGTGTAAAACATACTTAATTAGGACAATACATACCCGTACATGTAAGTTGGGATTAAATCTGATCTCACAGTTAACGTACAGAGGATACGAAATAGGGCGGAACATAGAACGTGGTTAAAACTTTAGTTAGATAACTGTTAGTAATATTGGTTGTTAACTTAATTCAGTTACAGCGATCGGTTTATACGGAGTGTAGGGGAATTTCAATAATCTTGGTTTTGAAGACATAGAAGTTTTTTAAAAATACAGTTTAAAGTAATCCCCATTAAAATTTGAGGATAAATGGGGATCTAATTGCTCAGCAGTGGGACTGTCCATCCTCCGAGCCTTATTCCCAAACTACGTTGGGGTCGGCTTCCAGTCTAACCGGATGTAGCTGAGTACCAGTGCTTTACAAGGAGCGACTGCCCTATCTGACCCCCTCAACCCAGTTACCCGGGCAACCCAATACCCCTTGGTTAGACTGGTGTCAGACTTACTGGCTTCTGACTACCTGTAACGACTGCCAAGGATGTTCAACGACAGCCGGGACCTACAGTTTAATGTGCCATCCGAAACACAGTCATTGGCGTCTAAGATATACTTAGAAAGTACATACAAACTTAGAAAAGTTGCATTGGTACTTGCCTGACCTGGAATCGAACCCGCGCCCTCATACTCGAGAGGTTGGTTCTTTGCCCACTAGGCCACCACGACTTTTTTTTTTTGACCAGCAGTGGGACTGTCCGGAACTAAAAAATATATATATATAAAGTTGCAGAGTTTTTTTGCTTAGTGTCTAGGTAAGTGCTGGTCCGATTTGAAAAAATATTGAAGTGCTAGATTGCTTATTTATCAAGAAAGGTTATGTGCTTTTCTGGGTTCGCCACATATCCTATTTTGACCTCCAGAGACTATCTTTGTAGGTACGATAATGTCATTAAAATTAGTTCGGTTATTTTACCGGGACAGATAAACAGAATATTTATACATGTTTTATGTTTATATAACTATGTTTTGTATATAGTATTTTATTTTTAGTTTTATATAAAGATAAGTAGTTTAAGTTTGTAGGTATAAATATGTAGTGTGTAAAATGTTTAAGATAAACACAATCATACATTGTATAACATAAGTAAGGATGAAACTAACCAAGTAAGTAATACGTATAAAATGATACCACAACTTTGCGGATAGATAGAAATGTAAGCTTTTGAAGTCTCAATACTTTAGCCATTGATGTTCTCGCGTGAATGGACTTCCGACGGACTTCCATTCAGAACGGTTATATATAGCTATTTAGTACAGAATATAGTTATTTATAGGTTTAGATGAAGTAAATGTCTTAAGTATTTATAAGCTTAGGTATAATTATATAGATTTTTTACTTGATATATGTAATGAATCTTTTGCTAAAAAAGGTCTGTTTGTTTGTAGTCCGTTGTTATCTCTATCTAAACTAATACATACAATAAAGAGGAAACATTTTTTGTTTCTTCGTTTGCACCCTTCGAAATGACTGAACCGATTTGGAACATACTTTGATTGATATAAATCGACACTATTCCCGAGCAATATAGGCTCTCGAGTCTAGAGTTCCCACAAAATCACGGGAGAACAGCTAGTGTCTAATTTTACGGAAATTTTCTTGAATAACTTTGAATATACAACAGATATTACCTAAAAGAACAAGAGATAGCATCTACGGAAAATACAGGTGTAAAGTTACAAGTGATATATTTTAAACTAAAATTGTCTCGTTAATAACCTACGCCTATTAATAACTTTACTTCAAATATAGACTAACTTGACATTATAGTGACGCGAGTAGCCCACCCACACTATATTAATAGCCACGAATTAATAAACTTGTACTATCACCACGGAGAAGGAAATATAGCGGAGATGCCATAAGGAAGGTAGGTCAGGCGCCTTCTTGTAGGCCAAGCAACGGTAGGCGTGATCAGTTATTAGAACTAACTAGGGTTTACATGTCAAATCAAAACTAATCTGTCAAAGATTGATCTTGATTAATTAGTGATTTAGTTTTAACAAAAATGTGCGGGTTCCATAGAAGGCGTGTAAGAGCGGAGCTAGTAACGTTCCTCGTCCCCCGAACACCCGCATGTTGTCGCGATACTTTCTTAAGAGATATTGCGTTATGACATCTCCGCTAGTCATTTTGTTCTCCATGTATCTCACCCACTCCGTACATTGACATATCGCAAGGGGTGTTATTTCAAACGATTTATTAGAAACAGAAAGTATTAATTATAAGTTTTTAATCACTAGGTAATCTATGGGTTTTGTATTTATACTGTAATTTTTACATTGATGTAAATAATCAACGCCAACCAATGGATAGGTTATATAGTAAATATGGTATGTTAAGAAGAGGAAATATAGTATGAGATCAGGCGCAGGACCGACATTCACGTGTTCTCCGAGGCACGGGTTCCAGACCTACGAAGACTAATTTCGGCCCGACCCGGGATTCAAACCCGAGACCTACGGCTATGCAATTACTAGATCAACGGTGTTGTTTTATTTTGTACCATCAAAACTTAAAAATGTCAATATAAAATGAATAGATAAACCGCTGATAAAAATACTCAGAAACCAGTCATACTTGGTTAAAGAATTTAAGAAAAGAACAGATATTACCTTAAAAGATAAGTACTGTCTGTAGCTATAACACTAGAAAAAACTTTTATTACTAATCTGACCACAAAAATATCTAGACCTTAGCTGTTTCTAGGAATATCTAGGCACCAAATCTATTGGCATAACCGTTAGTGTTTGATTTATAACCTACTTCTAGGAAAAGGTATGGTTTTATCGCAAAAACATTATTGAACTCAGCCCTTGTTATTTTTTCAAGAGTGCTTATATAAATGTAGAAAAAACAAAGCTTTTATGAAAGTAGTACCTAGACTTTTCACGAAAATTCACCTTAATAAATGGGTATATACTGTAGCGCGTGGCGCGCTAGGAACCGGAGATCTTCAGGATATTTAATTAAAAACATTCAATAATAACTTTAACTTGCGTTTATTCGCTGACTGGGGTGAAGTGACATACTTCAATATAAAAACTATTCTACTTCAAATCGAATATACTTATTTACATTATTGTCCGGCCAGGTATCAAATATAAAACACCAAAAAGTATCTAACTAAGACTACAGCTCTACATCAGCTACGCCCTTAGGATAAAGTTGAAACTTTATCACAAAAGCGCAACTATAGGCGGACAATCATACAAATGTTACCTACCTACATCTAACCGAAAACTGACCTATGCGTGGAAATTAAAACACGTCCCTCACAACGGGATAGTTTACAATAACATGTCAGTTATTTACTTAAGTGTGCCAAACTGCACTGTAAGAAAACATGTTATCGTGAACTTTTTCGCGGCAAAACCACGCAAAAAGCCTCGAAACGTGCTTCTAATAGCAAAGGATATTCAAAGTGAACACCCGTCCTGAAGAGATTACTTTTCAAGCGAAGAAAAACTCTGTATTGACAACTTACAACTTCGCCGGACGCTAACGTGTCAGATGAAGGGATAAGTCACCGTTATCAAAGTTTCTCACCTATCGTGTAATTAAACATCTTACCCAATAATTATTTTTTCAATTTTGGAATATTAAATAATAAATAAATCAAATATAGGGATCATAAATCTTCGGCAGAAACCATTGTGTCAAGCAAACACTCTTCGCGAGGCTATGCCCCTTATTGCGAAGTTGATCTCAACCTCAATTCACCATCCAAATATTTTTCTTCAAAACCAAATCAGATAATAATTTTGGGATCAGATTTACAGAGCAACATAAAAAAACTTATAAAAATAACACAAGCTTGACCACATTGGTTATCTTCATCTTCCTTCGTATTGAAGATGAAGTAGTTCTGCCGTGGACATCATCTTCTCACGCAGCTCATCATCTTATCCCTTCGTCGGCACTCGTACAGGATAACATGAAATTATAAAACACGTATTAGAAAAAGAAGTCTCATCAAATCAGTCAAAATGTTTCCTGTGTTTATATTTATTAACATTTTGTTTATTTAAAATTGCTAAATGATTATCAATATTACGCAGTTGTATTTGCTTTTTGTACTGCGCGTCTATCCTCCCCTCTGAAGGATAAAAATAATGGTATTCATTATTTTTCTTAACATTTTTCCCATAACAATAACCAGAACTTACACACTTCTTATCATTTATCATCACCTTTGATGATGTGGAATTCTTTCGAGACTTCGAAACAATACGTTTCTTTCGTTTTCGCGAAACATTATTCCGAAAATCATTTTCTTTCACTTTATTTTGAGAATAAATGTAATTAATTTTATTTATTTTGTTGACAATGTTACATGTCATTTTGTCATTATTTTTGTCACTATGGTGACCCTTATCTGTCAGCATATTTGACATTAATCCATCTTTTCCGTCAATATCAGTTTTAATAAATTTTGCAATAAACCTCGTTTTTAAAATTAAATTATTTTTGGAAAAATCTATAATACAATTATTTTTGGAAAGAAAATCTCTTCCTAAAATTATGTTTTGGCGAATATTTTTTATAATTAGAAATTTATGCCTAAATAAACACGAATCTATCAAAAAATTGATGCATGTTTCGCCCAGTACATGCAACTGCGCACCAGAGACTGAAGAAGCTTCATAAAAACTGCTCTTGTTGTATTTAATGTTGAGTTCTGAAATGAACGCCTCAGATAAACAGGAAATCGACGCTCCTGTGTCGACTAACGCCCTGAACTCCTGTTGAGCAATCAACACATTAATATTTGGACCGGTCTCACCAGACTTATATTCTACTTCCGATCCAATCGCCAGCAGTTCCACAGGCTGCTCCGCATGCTGCTCCTGATCATGCTGTTCCATCTCCACATCTTTGCTGGGCGGTGCTTCTTGCTCCACACTAAAAGCATTATGTGTATTAACATGTGAACAAGGGGCATTTCTTTCATGTTCTTTGTCATAGAATTTCCTGTCATCATTCCTCGGTGGAATGACAGGCAAATCGATAATTTGATTTTGTTCTTTTCCGAACAAATATCTCACTTGCACTAGCGTTTCACGCAGCTCAGATTTGGTTGCATAAATCTGTGAGCTTAACATGGTCTTATACTTAAAAATAAGACCTTTTAAATAAGTTTTTATAAAAATGTTGTCGTCTACAATATTAGCTTTTGTCTGTAAGCCACACAGACGATAATAATATGACAATAATTCTTCTTCTTGCTCCTGTCGAGCGTTGTAGAATTTTTCTACATAATTTACATTATCAGGGAATTCCGCCCTTAATTTGTCGCATATGGTTTTATATTCAATCCCATCGACATAATTATATTTGTAAAATGCAAGAGCGGGACCTTGCAAATATGCACCTAGTAGTTTCCATTTGTTTATCGCCGCAATTGTGCGAAATTCGAAAAGAAAGTCGTCGACTGATATGTCATCGACTCCGGAGAAAAACTGAATATCTTTGGACATTTTTCTACATTAAATAAATAAAATTCCACTTAGCTCTTTTTATGATCCTTGTTCCGATATTTTATCAGAACTTATGCCCAGGATTATTCTACCAGGCTCTTCTTCTTCCCGACTTCAAAATGTCACCAAGCGAATTTTACGCGACTTTTATGCGTGACCTGAAAAATACTAGGGGCTTTGGCGTCGGCGCCTCCACCATATGTAGCGCGTGGCGCGCTAGGAACCGGAGATCTTCAGGATATTTAATTAAAAACATTCAATAATAACTTTAACTTGCGTTTATTCGCTGACTGGGGGTGAAGTGACATACTTCAATATAAAAACTATTCTACTTCAAATCGAATATACTTATTTACATTATTGTCCGGCCAGGTATCAAATATAAAACACCAAAAAGTATCTAACTAAGACTACAGCTCTACAATACTAAAAAAATATCTATATATTTATGAGATTGTTTATTCAAACGCGGAAGTCTCAGAAACTATGAACGATAGTAAACATTCTTCCAGTATTTGATAGCCCAATTATCGAGGATATGCTATGTAGTTTCCTTGGGATTTGGGCAAACCACTGGCAAAATACCTGCTATATTTAGATTATCTAAAACAGACAAATAATCCTAAAGATAGGCACTTTTCAACCGACTTCCCAAAAAGGATGAGGTGCACAATTCTGATGTTTTTTTAAAAGGTCAGCAACGCTCTAGAAACTCTTCTGATTTTCCGGGCAGCGATAATCGTGTATCATCAGGCAATCCTTCACCTAGTCACCCAAGTTTCACCCCTATGTCCATCTTTCTAAGGTCCATTTTACCAAAGCAAGGATACCATGTAATATGTACATAGATAATATAATAAGATCCTACTATAATAAACCTTTTTCTCCTAGCTGACATGAGCGTTACTCCCTAAGTCCAAACCTAACATAAAAATAAGTGAAATATTAGGTAATGAATAAAATATATCTCTGTCTGCCAACGCTACCTTTTGCGCCTAAAACAAAGGTAACAAAAGGTTCACTAGTTAATCTATATAAATGATTAATATTACTTATTATAATAGTTATTATGAATGAGAACAATTATTTCTATTTGAAGATAAAATGGCTTTAACTGATTCATACAAATGATTAGCATACACTATTAATTTAGATTTTATAGAACGCCGTAAAATAAGTCATCTTTATAACTATTCATATTAAAACGATTACATAGGTATTTGATATTTTTGCGATGTCTTAATAAAAATTACCGTATCCCAGATTCTGACAGCGCTTTTACACCTGCAGATATTCTGTTCAACTTTTGACGCGCGACATTCCTAGCAACAAAACATTATGCGTTACGATCCGTTCAAAAAAACCGAGCGGAAAAGCCGCTTATGTGAATGCTATGTAAGATTGTTAAAGCCTTCTTCTCTTTACAGGATCTTCATCAAAGTTGGCCAACAGAATCTGAAAAAGCGTATTTTGGTAAATTCCACAATATTTTTTATATTTAAATAAGTTAACCTTCTATATTTCTCTGTATTCTGACAAGACAGATAAGTGGCGAGCCCTTTCACAGAAATACCCTTTTTCTATTAACTTCATTGTTTATTTTGTTTGTACGAACAATATTATAATTGAAAGAACAATAAATTCAATTATTGTTTCTGAACTGGAATTTTCTACGAAGTTTCGTTTTGAACAAATTGACGGCTGTCTTGAGACAGCTGTTTGTAAGATTCTGTGGACTGAAAGACTGAAAATAACTGAATAATCAAATAATTTGAATTAATATTATTTGAAGTGAGTTCATTAACCTTTTGTCTGTTAAGTTTTAGGTTCAAGTTACGGTCAAGGATATTGTTTATACCATTAGAAATATTTTAAGTAATTACTTAAAATGTTCATTTATATAGGGTTTATGCAAATAGATAATAACTAAGAACTATTACTAAAATAGTAAGCTGTTTTTAAATTTCATTTGTAGAATTACTCTATACGCTAGATATCAGAAAAAAAATGCCTATAATCGTGTCCAGAGCCCCTATATCCCCGATAATATCCCCGAGCGTGCCTATATCACCTGTAATGTATACCCATACCTAATTTCAATCGTTTAAGCAGTTTTCAAATGAAACGGTAACAAACAAATCATATATTACCACACTTAGCTATAAGCAAGACCAAAATTTAAAACCTTCAGTCAAACATCAAATCCCAATTCATTAACATACCATTACCAAAGGATAAACGAAAAACATACACGTACACTCGATTGCAAAAAAAACGGGACACAACAAAAAGCTAAAATATTCACAAACAGAAATGTACGTATGTACCATTGATGGGAATTCAACATTAAATCGTAAATGATTGATGGGAATCCCATTACTGAGCGATCTATGGACGAAAAAACATTTACAATGACATAACAAGGGTTGTTGACATGTGAAAAGATTTTTCAAGCTTTGTATTGTATTGTAAGGAATTTTTACGTTTAGTTTTTGTGAAGAAAATGAAAGTATTGGAGTGGCTACATTTTTCTGCAATTTTGTTTTTGAGTCGAAATAAATTTTTGTTGTCAAATATTTATTACAGTTTAAAGTGGTGTTTGTGATGGGCTATGCATATGATTAAGTGGCTATTTTTAGTGTCTCATCCTCCGAGCCTTTTCCCAACTATGTTGGGGTCGGCTTCCAGTTTAGCCAGATTCAGCTGAGTACCAGTGTTTTACAAGGAGCGACTGGCTATCTAACCTCCTCAACACAGTTACCCGGGCAACCCAATACGGCTAGGTAAGACTGGTTGTCAGACTTACTGGCTTCAGACTACCCATAACGACTGCCAAAGAAGTCACCTAGACGAAAGAATTAAAATAATTCTTCTTTTAGCTGTTTTTCAGTTATGAGAAGAAATTCAATTTCTTAAGTCCTTATTCAGGATAAGAAGTCCTGTTGAAGTGCTAGGGTTAAGTCATTAGCGGTAGCGGCAGCGTTTAGGGTATTAAGAAAATATGATTTATATCGTGTCATGCGGTTGGATTTAAATACATATATTTTGCTGTCATTCCTTACTTCAATTTACATGCCACATATATACCAAATCAATAGGTTACTAAGGCATAACTTTTCAAACTACTGAACACAAAACATCATACAAAATATGAACTTTTGTGACTGCATGACCACAAACTAGCACTGAAATATATTGATTATTAGGAACTAAAAAAGTTTTCCAAGCCTGATCTACGCAGGTAAATTAGCCTACTCAAAAACTTACGTAAAAAGCGTAGGTTTAATTTTATTACTAGATCTGTATAATATTCTAAAAATAAAACTAGCTTCCATCAAAATCTCATTACACTTCGTTCAGTAATAATACGTTCTAATATTAAAACTCAATTTTCTTTAGTTTTACTTCTAATATCGCCTATTCGCTCGTTAACTACGAAATTGAGATATTTTTTGTTATTTAAATTAATTGTGACCACTTCCCTGTTTTTTTACTAATATAATAAAAAGGAAACTTTTTTGTTTATTTCTTTGTACCCTAAAGGCTCCGAAACTACCGAACTAATTTGAAAATTCTTTCACTGTTGGAAAGCTACATTCTTCCCGAGTGACATAGGGTATATTATATACCGATACGGGCAGTGTGTACCTACTTTTTAAATTTATTATTAAGTTTACAAATAAAGTAGACTGTATAAATTTTCGTCGCTAGCGCTCATAAATTAAACCACAAACCAATTCTAGATGCCCCATAAAGGATATTATATGACTAAAGTGTTAGAATACGAGCATTTTGGGAATTATAACTCGTGCTGGACTCCCGAATATATTTCACTCGGTATGGAGAAGAGCCGAGGGTTAAGTCGCAAGCATGGAGAACAAAATGACTAGCGGAGGTGCCATAACGGAAAATCTCCTAAGAAAGTAGCGCGACAACATGCGGGTGTGCGAGGGAGGAGGAACGTTACTGTCTTCGCCCTTATACGCCTTCCATTTTTGCAATACTAAAAATCGTTGACAGATGTCTCAAAGAAGTTCAAAGCCTCGTTAGTTCTCGTAACTGATCGTTTCGGTCATGCCCATTTTACGTATTTGACCTATAAGAAGGCGCCTGACCTACCTGCATTATGGCATCTCTGCTATCTTTCCTTGCTCTGGTCGCAAGTTTTACGGGGTTAAGGCGTGGACATAAAGGATTTTTAACTTTGTCTACAAATTGATTTAGGGTTTATGTAGGATCCGGGTTTTTTATCTTGTTGTACATGTTTTGTAGCTGTCAAGCTTAACGTTTTTGTCTGGTTGTATCATCATCCTCCTGCCCAATATCGCAGTTTTAGTTGAGGTCGGCGCAGCATGTGTTCTTCTTCCGTACTCTTCTGTATGCCATTATCTGACAAGTAATATTCTTTGGGAACATAACAATCGGTTCTTTATGAAAATATGACTCTGATCTGGCGTGAGGGGACATATTTCACTAGTGCTCAGAAATTAGTTAAGTGCTGCTATCAGTTATGCCAAAAAGTGTATTAATAAATTGTAAATTAACTGTTTATAAAACCTGGAAAAGAGAAATATCAATATCTCAAGATAGATAGAGCCAACAAAAAGTATTTACAAATGATGATACAACATAGGTACTTTTTCAATCAAAATACTTACCTAAAACATCTTATTCTGTAAAAAATCTTGTCTCAATTGAGCAAACAGTTTACCTAAACGAATACAGTTATCCAAACACTATTCTAACCCTTTTTCAATACAACTTCAAGGTTTTGCACTCCTAGTACGTTTTTGTATCTTTACCTTTTTTCTTTAAAGAAAATTCCCTATCTTTGCGAAAGATAGCGTTGACGGTTTTCCGGTTTTTGCATCCACGTGTGTTTATCGGTAATCCCTGCTGATGCGGGGATAAAAACTACCGGTTTTAGTTTGCTTAGTTCAAAATAATATTGGTAGAATAGTTTTTGAAGCTATTTGTTGTAATAGACATTTTTGAATGTCTGGTTTCTCATGTTATGAACTTATGATTTTAAAGGAGTGGGAACTGGGGTAATGAGCATTATTTTCAAGCTGCCTTATGCACTTAAAGTAATGCTAAGAAGTATTTCCTTTATCATCTTAACCGGATGCAAATGAAAAGAGGTATATTGAGTTTTAAGCAATTTGACATAAAACTCCACATAAATTGGTTTAACCATTTCTTACATCAAGGCTTAGTCTCAGCTATATAAATAGCAAGGATTATAACTAGCTATTTGCTGTTGTATAACCCGAATACCGAGGGAACTTCTTCCGTGTACCTGGACAAAATATATTAGTGAAGGCATTTTTCAAATCATTTCAGTAAGTAGTTTCGGCTCTTTTAAGTAAAAAATCCTCTTTTATATATCAGATATATCCTTATGTTATTCAGGTAAATAACCGTTTCGGTCTACTTCTAATAATAGTACGGTTAGCCAAGTCTGCTGTTTAACGTTGACAGTTAAAGTTAACTTGTAGCCTTTTGAACGCCGCTGTGTTCTGTAACGATGCCAAATGCTGGAAAACTGTCAACTTTGCTCTGGTTTATTTTAACTATTTTGTGTTTAACTGGGGTTTTTGGAAAATAGAGTTCGGTTTTGTTATAATCGCGTTAGTGAAATATTTGAGAAACAATGCTGGAATAGATTTGTTTTTCTTGAAGATTTTTACAGTTCTGATTTATATAGTCAAATAATAAAAGCATTTACACATACTTTGTAATATTAATATTTATTTTGTCTAGATCCTGATATTAAAGCTATTTTTTTTACATATTTTCAATTCATACATTTCAACAAAATTTAAACGCTGAGCCCCCGGACACTGCAAATCTGTTGGCCAATGATTAAAAGTTGTTGACCAATTTAAATCCATATTTCCTATAACCTAAATCATAATCACTCACACACCCATACATCAACACACACACACACACACTCATACACATCCAAAAAAACACATCACTCAATAAACAACTTGAAACGTCACATGAAATCTTAACCCCCGCGTGCCGAACAAACAACCATCTAGTTACGAAGGGTTTTACAGGTAAATCGAAAGGGTTAACACTCGCCCTTTATCCGGATAACCCGGATCTTGAAAACGGGATCCACTCAGCAAGCTTATTTGACGTACCTGCAAAAGAAAATAGGATACTTCAGATAAAAATGTATGAAAAAAGGTATAGTTTTTGAGGAAAAATCTCAACTTGTTAGTTTTGACAGGAATTATGATATTTTTAGAGGGGAATGATTTGGAGCGTTATTTCTAAATGAAGTTTTTATATGGTTAGCATATAAATATTATGTGTTCTACTCATATTGGTTGGCAAAGATCTCTGTCATGTTTTTGCTATTTTCTCTTGAATTTTTATGACTTTTCATCATCATCATCTGCCTAGCCTTTTCCCAACTATGTTGGGGTCGGCTTCCAGTCTAACCAGATGCAGCTGAATACTATTGCTTTACAAGGAGCAATTGCCGATCTGACCTCCTCAACCCAACCCGGGCAGCCCAGGACCCCTTAGTAAGAGTGGTTGTCAGACTTACTGGTTTCTGACTGCCAAACGAATTCAATACTGACGGGTTTCCGACATCACTTGATTATTTATAATACTTCGATTAGCATAACTTTTTTCAGTAATAAGCCGATACTACTCTCAAGTACCCAGGAAGATACACTTACTTGACGAAAAAAATACCCACTTTCCTGCCTACTCATTATCCTATAAACAGCTTGAACATAATTACAACAAAATGGCTTCTGTGCAATATTACATATTATACATATACTTATTATCCATAGTTTAAAACCTGACAAGGAAGTGTCAAGATTTTTAAAATATGCCTTCCAGCTAAATTCAGTTCTGAGAAAAATATATTAAAATGGCTTGATGTGACTGAGTATAAAATTATTGGGAGTGGTCTGTTTTTGCGTTTCGGATCTTACATGTTGGTAGATAAGGTTTATTTTGCAATTAAGTGTATGGTGCAGTTGTCTTAAGGTATGCACAGACGGACGTAGCGTTTTTTTCTGTGGTTTTTATTTTTTTGTTATTTAATTGAAATACGTAATTAAATCAATTTAAACAGTGAGTAATGAAAGTGTGAAGAATGTGTTGTCAAGAAGTTTGTTCCGCCACTTATTCTTCCCAGCAAAAACACATAGATAGTCGTGAAGGGCGGGCGCTTTAGAAGCAGTCTCATATTATTTTGACGTTCAAAAAGTGCTGTTTTGATTTTTGTGTAAAACTTAGGAAGACAGCAAAATTCCTTAGGCACAATTTCACCAACAATATAAAGGTCTGTTTTTCATAAAACAATTCTTAACTTTAGAAATTGAAAGTATAAATTCATACCAACCAGTTGTTTCAAGAAAACAGATCCACAATGATATCCAAAAATAGCACCAAAACACAATGATCGTCAACTCAACAAATAATTTAACGTAACACAGAACGTAACATCATTAGAGCAAAACATCTCACGTGAAACACGTTAAACATTATTTGAAGCCAATTGCCGACGTCACCGTTGTGACGTCACAAGATATTTAATTAATCACGCCAATTCGTGGAACTGTCAGTTTCGGAATTCGTGTGTTCAATTGATGAGCTGGGAATTTCTGAAAATTGAATGGATTATATTATATGTGTGATATTGTCGGTTTTGAGAAATTGGGTGGGAAAGGTGTTCTATTTATAGTGTAATAAACACTTAATAAATTACAAAAAAGTTTTGAATTTTTACAGAAGTATTTAGATGGAAAAAATATGAAAACTGTCATCTGTTCAATTACAAGCATCCATTGTTTAGGACACAATAATGTATTTTTACTAAACATCTTTTTTACTTGCCATCTTTTTATATGCCATAACTCTAGACGGTACAAAAAATTATGGTTAAAAGTAAAAATCTAATAAATATCGTAAAAACATGCAAAACATTTTTAATACACAGTAAACTCTTCACATCATACATACTTCTCTATATCTAACACTTCACATTATTTCGAAGTAATTTACTTCAATATCACTCATCTATTAACAATGTGTACCTACATTAACAAATTAAATTCCCCTAAACACCCTAAAATAACGTAATCAACATCAACCAAAACGCAGCGACACAAAATGCACGTCAGCTCGTGTGAAACTCCCTAATCTGTGACAAATTAAATGTATTATCAATTTGAGAACATGTCAACCATATCCTGCAGTTAATTAGTGTGATTGTTATATACATTCCGATAAGTGCCACGGAGTAAGGAAAGACGAGCAGAGATGCCATAATGCAGGTAGGTCAGGCGCCTTCTTCTAGGTTAAATTCGTACGTTGGACATGACCAAAATAAGTTACCAGTGAACTAACGAGGCTTTCGGGTTCTTTGAGACATCTTTTTTTATGGGAATTCGTCAAATGACCCCGCTTTGGGTCAGCAGCGTGAGGGAGTGTCAGACTCTTGCTGACTAAAACCCATCATATTCCTTCTTAAGTCCTTTATGTACCAGGACCGCGGTAACTCGCGTGGACAATCCCGCAGCCCCATCCCATGTTTAAGATATCTGTCAACGATTTTTGTATGGCTAAAATGCTAGGGTCCAAAGAAGGTGCATGAGGGTGAAGACAGTAACGTTCCTCGCCCCCGAACACCCGCATGTTGTCGCGCTACTTTCTTAGGAGATGTTCCGTTATGGCACCTCCGCTAGTCATTTTGTTCTCCATGTATTGGCGCACATTCTAGCATAGCAATTAGGTATTAATTAGGTTTTAGGGTAAATTAACTCGCGATTACAATTAGGGATCGAATAAGACTGTCTTCAGTGAATTTGTAAGCATATAAATTATATGATTAAGGTGTCTTGCGAGCATAATTGTTTTTAACTAGTTTCTGCCAGCGATTTCACCCGCTTTCTGAGGGCGCTACTTCCCGCAGCCAGATAAAAAGTAGTCTATATGTTATTCTGATATATATGTAAGCTATGTAATTACAAAGTGTATAAACTGCATATATTATACAAACATGTATGTGTGGATACATAGATAAATGTAGTGACGTTTGTTCCTCTTTCACGCAAAAAATATTGATTGGATTTTGATGAAATTTAGCAATGACTATATATTATTATAAGAATAACATATAGACAATTTTCCACCTATAATATTAGATGAAGTATTTTGCGAGCAAAATATAATTATAATTAATGAGTTCTTTAACGTTGAATTAATTATTATATTATGACTAAGTATAACGTGATAACATAAGGGTTTAGAAGTAGAATTAGTTTTCTAAGAATCCATTAGGTTATTTGTTTAAGCTTTTAACGTTTTTGGAACACTTATTATGCGAGTTAAGCTAAAGGGTGGAATTTTCCCCACTTGAGACTGTTTTTCCTGATAATTTCACTCGTTTTTAGAAATTGAGAACTGAAAGACTTTAAGTCAAGAGTGAATAGGTTACTTCTTAGCAAACAGGCTCTCTCTTTAACGACTTCGTTCTTAGCATTAGTTGAGATATTGCAAAAAAATCTATTTAATTGAATTTATTTTAATACATAGGTACTGTTTCTCTCAGTTTCACCTGTATCCTATGTCTCGTGGTGATAGTGGAGCTTCCCAACGGTAAAATATTTTTTCTTATCGTTTCAGTAGTTTGGAAGCCTTTAGGATAAAAATAAGAAACAATCTTTATTCTGATACTAAGTATATTTTAATGACGGTCAAATAGGTATTAATAAATCCATAATCTTTGATGAAAGTCAAAGTAGGTGTGGTTCATCACCCACCGAAATGACCCAAAGAACAAGCAATCAGACGCGACACCGCGCATCAAATGCCTAATTACACAGAAACAAAAAACCGGCCAAGTGCGAGTCGGAAACGCGCACGAAGGGTTCCGTACCATTATTTGAAATGAGCAAAAAAACACGTTTTTTGTATGGGAACCCCCCAAAATATTTATTTTATTATAGTTTTCAGTATTTGTTGTTATAGCGGCAATAGAAATACATACATCATCTGTGAAAATTTCAGCTATCTCACTATCAAGGTTCATGAGATACGGACTGGTGACAGACGGACAGAGGAGCGAAAACAATAGGGTCCCGTTTTAACCTTTGGGTACGGAACCCTAAAAAGGTGAAGATGATTATAGTTCCCGAAATGGTGGTACAATATACGTAAGTGGCAGGTTAACCAATCAGACACGCAGACAGACGAGATGATTTTATGATTGCTGGGTTTGGTAGCCGCTGCAAAAATAACAGAAGTTTTTTTCTTATTGAAGGGTAAGCAATTATTTGCATACGAAATTCTGCGATTCGGCGATTTTAATAAATAAAACTAAGAGTGTGTCGAGTTTCGTAAGATTTCAATTAAATAAAAAACAATTACATAACACATACCTACTACTTATTCATAAAGATGAAGTGATTATTATGACATCAGTAAGTGTTATACAGTACCTGAACATAATTAAACTAATATATTGTCGTGTCACAAATTCTCCAATACCAGTCTTTTCCTCACGGTTCCTCCTTGTTCATAAAAAAAAAATATCACACTCGGACGGTACTTAGTAGGCAAAAACACGTGAAGTGATAATTCGGGGAAGAACGTGTGGAAAGTAGCCTCTGGCGAGACATAATCTGTGTAATCAGACAAATAAGAGGTAGAAGTGACTGGTGTGAGTGAGAACTTTACTGTTTTTTTAGTCTTTGACGAGAGTTTTTAGTCATTATTATTTTGTCACTTCAACTACTTACTTACTGGAACATTAATAGACAAAGATTTTTCTATGCATAGAATTTTATGAATATAAAAATATGTGTAATTTTACATTAAAAAAAAAACATTTGTTTACCTATTTATTTTTTTTATGTAAAATTACATCTACCTATGCTGTGCACATTTATTACGTACATGTTTATTACATACATGTTGTACAATACTTAAAAAAATAACTAGATATTTTAAAAAAATACTAAATGTTTTTCCAAAATAACACAAAAATTCAACGCGTCGTGAAATGCAATAAATAAAAAACAAATGAAAGTCACACATGGTACACGCTACAAATCAAAATTTAATCCTATGCAGCTTATTTAAACAGTATAAACCATTCCGTTCGATATTTAAAATTAAAATCAAATTCAAAAACATTTTTATTTAAGAATTATTTTTGAATGAAAACTCGAATGGCATCTGGCAAACATATTTTATTAAATGTACAAGGAAAATTGGGGCAAAAATGAAAATCTCTTTTTTATTTTACATCAATTATGCCTTGCTTAAGGCCTGTTTACACTTCGTTCTTTCCACGAAAAATGGATGAGTACACGAAGGAGTTGCATATCAAAAAATATCTTATTTTCTGTTCGAGTACTTATTAATAATTTTTAAGAGAGATGAGCGTAATAAAATATGTAATTATTTTTCTGCTGAAAAATAACACACATTTGTACTGTAGTTTACAAAATGGGAGATGTTTTCGAATTAAATCTAGTGCTTGTATAACAGCAAATGTGCGGCCAACAATAATGTTCTGTTAAATACTAGTTTATATACCAAGTCATTATTCACTCGCCAAAACCAACCAATCGCAAACAAACGCACACGATGTTCGAATGATTGAAAATGTTTTCATTAAGCGAGCAACTCGCACAGAATACAAAGTGTGAACGAGGCTTTACCGATTCAAAAATGTAACGTTCCATGTTTGAATACGAGTGTAATTCATACAAATAAGGACAATGAATGTCAAACATTATACGATGGGTGAACATTAATAATTCAAATTTAGAATTTCGAATTTACGTGCAACCGTTTTTGCGATTTTCGCATTTATTCAAATTGAGAACGTATTATAACGATATTCTAAATTCAAAAGATAGCAGTTGATGGTTGATGTATTTTTTATTCGCCCTTTGTGCTTCAATCAGGCTAAACATGTCTTGATCCTCGCTCAGAAAATGTATTATTAAAGGCTTATTCAGAAAATAGACCAGATTTTATCAGAATTTTTGGTTTAAAATTAAGCGGAATAGCATAATGTTTAATGAGTAAGTCTATACTAAAGATAATTTAAGAATTTATGAAAAGTGACAAAGCCTTTTCAACAGTCCTTTGTTTTAGATAGTTCAAAATTTTTCGCCCTAAAATTAAGTTACTCAGATTTTACTTCAGAAAACTCTATTAACCTAAAACCCATTGAATAATGACAAAAACAGTCTTAGCACATTTCCAGTCTCCATTCAAGTTTTTTGTTCGAAAAGTTTTTTTTTTCACTCAAGTTTCTCTTCAGGGGTAAGCTTTTAGCTCTCCAAGATGTCAAAAGGGTCCATTAATCAACAACAATTTTAATAAATACTAAGTTGTTGAAAACAAAAAGGGTTTTGTGATTAATCGTTTGTCTAGTCTTTGAATTTGGATTGCGTTCAAGTATCAAGATTTTTATTTCTTTTGTTGAAGTACCTATATATTTGTATTATATGACATACTTTCTTTGGGTATAAAATAAAATATCTAAATGTAACTGTGATTTATTTTCTGCCAACTGACAAAATAATCTAGGCTGTTGGAACTGGACGGTTTTGTTCCTAAAAATTCGACTGTTGAACCAAACAACTTTGTTAAATAGACGTATTGTAAGATCACGTTGCATCTGATCTAACTGAGCCGATTTTGAAAATTCCTTTACCCATATAAAGCTACGTTTATCGTTGGTGCTATAAGCTATATTTTAACCAGGTGTATGTAGTAGTTACTGCAGGAAACAGCTAATCTTTACAAATATAATAAAGAGGAATCAATTTTTTGTTTTTTTTTTTGTTTGTTTTTGAATCGATCAGAAAAAATCTTTCAGCATTGAGAAGTTACACTTTCCCCGAGTAGGCTGTATTTTAGCAAAGGAAGTAGTGCCTTAAATTCGCAAGTAAAACCACATGAAACAGCTAGTACATAATAAACTTACCCAAACAAAGCTCAAGTCCAAAGTTAAAGTGTTTGCAAGCAATTACTTAAGAATCAAGCTAGCGAGCAAATCATAGCGCTCTGCAAACAAAACCAGATTTAATGCAACTTATCTTTCTAAGAAACTGCTTATTATAGCTGCAGGTTAACCTCTGGTTATGTTTTATGGTGATGAGAGCAAATTATCGCCGTTTTTTAAATATTGTTTTGAACTCTTGTAAAGTGTTGGTGGTTTAATAGGTAGGTAATTAACAGATCATAAGGCATAGATGCTCTTCGGTTCGACAGGAGCCTCTTCTTATAAATGGAAGGTTTCTGAATTATTCTCGGATCAGGCTCAGAAATCATAAAATATTCTTCCAGTGGGTTCGCCTGCGTTCATTGGGAACTTCTTCCCGTACCGAGGATAAAAATTAACCTTTATCGCCCAGACATAGTGGTAAATCTCTAAATCAATACTTTTGAGAGAACAACGGACTTATTTGGCCGACTTAAAAAAGGAAGTCAACCTGCCAATTCGACGCCGCATATTTTTTTTGTATAACATTTTCAGAAGGATAAAAATATACTAGATTTACATAATACATAGGTAAGTATATAAAACTATTAATAATTCAAAACTTTATCAAAATATGCATGTTTCAGTTCATTTATCATCCACTAAGATGAGTAATTGCACGTAATATCTCTCTCAGTACAGCACAAAGCTCTCACGAAGAGAACATCCATTTAATTCCACTTTAATCTTGAATTAAATTCATTTTACTTCTGTGCTAATGTTTTGTTTTGATGTAAGTATCAAGTCGTGGTGGGCACGCTATGGTTATAATTTTGCTGTTTAAAACCGATGTAAAAATTATATTGGTTTTATTTAAGGGCCAAAATTATTTGAAATGTTTGATGATAAATATTGCTTATCTGAAGATTTGATTTAAAACAAAATATAAGAATTTAGTACCAATTTGAAAAAGTATACTCAGATTTTTATTATTTATTTTTTTAATATTTATTTTTAATATATCTACTGCTGATATTATAGTGGTCAAGAGGTTTTCAATGGAATGATTCTAGCTAGACTTTGTTGAAAACATAAATCCACGTGACATGGGAACTGTTGTTCGAATCCGGATAAAAGGTAGTCTTTGACCAATGGCTATCTAAAACTGACATATGTACAACACATTTTTTTTAATCTAAAAAGTAGTTTCTGAAGCGGTTTCAAAAGGCAAAACAATCTAGAGGTTTATAATCTATACTAATATTATAAAGCTGAAGAGTTTGTTTGTTTGAACGCGGTAATCTCAGGAACTACTGGTCCGATTTGAAAATTACTTTCAGTGTTAGATAGCCCATTTATCGAGGAAGGCTATAGGCTACTTTTTATCCCGGTACGGGAAGAAGTTCCCACGGGATGCGGGTGAAACCGCTGGCAGAAGCTAGTGTTAGTATAGATTTCCCTTCAACAGCAACAGATGTCAGTAAAACTAAAAAAATAACCTTATTTAGCTGTAACTGGCAACACTGACATACAATGTTACCAACTAATTAGATGATACAATGTTAGCAACATTGCTTCGTAAACGTCAGTTTACGACTGGTATAGTCTGTTTTTTAATCTCGTAGACTAAATTGACACTTGCAAAATGTCAAACTTTCTAATAATTTTGCTAGCTCTGTGGTGCAGTGTTGTACTTTGATACCGGTTCGTTGAATCGTAACTTTTTATCTATAATAGACGAATTTAATATTCATTCAAAGTTTTATATTTAAAATTCACGTTCGTACACATGGCTGTACGACGTGCTACAAACTGCCAGGGATATCTGACCACGCAAAGCCATGCGTAATCATCAAGGATAAGCCCATTATTTCAGGATGACTTATTGTAAAAAGTTACGATTCAATGAACCGGTATCGTAAGTACAACACTGCACCACAGAGCTAGCAAAATTATTAGAAAGTTTGACATTTTGCAAGTGTCAATTTAGTCTACGAGATTAAAAAACAGACTATAGTTGTTTTTAAACTGCTGCGGGAGTTTTAACCGGTCTACTGGTTTAAAACTAGTGCTGTAACGTAAATGATTTATTTTTAGTTTTAACAAGGCCTCCTCTCTCATCAGCGGGGCCCACCAGGGCCATGGCCTGCCGGGACTGTAGGATTGTTCGAAATAGTTACTGCGGCCTTGGTACAGAAAGTGCCTACGAAGGAACATGATGAGTTTTAGTCAGTAAGAGTCCGACTCTCCCTCACGTTGCTAACCCGCAGTGGGTCATTTGATGATTTCCCATATATCTACAATAGGCCTTTTCTCACGCTTTTTAACCGACTTTTCAAAAAAGAGGTCGGTAACTAACTGATTTTAATAATATTTTTTTTAAGGGTTGTACTTCCTAATTGGACTCATTGTCATCAGGTCCAGGATCTGATGATGGAAACGGGTTAGAATTATTTTTTTTTTTTCATAAATGTGTTTCCAATCTACTCTACGGCATAAGAAATAAAGTCGATTTTTCCGTAAAACAACATGAACAGAGTTGTATCCTTGTTAATTAAATGTCTAGACTCCGTTTAGATCTCAATAAAATATAATTTATTTCCTTTGATCTAACGTGTTCAGACCAATTAATGTTGCAATATCAATTGAAATATGAATCAGTTAATTTTCGTGAGAGCATGTTAATGCTCTTTACTTTGATAGACAGTTATTTCCTACTAACTTCCAAACGCTGTGACACCCGCGTCCTTATGGGAACTAATCCTCGCACATGAATACAAGTAGTTTCATCATAATCCATCCAGTAGTTTTTGCGTGAAAGCAGAATATTTCAATAGGTTACCATGCCTCTTTGAACATGATAAGCTGAATTTTCAATACCTGATCTCTCTCCGGTGGTGTCGGATTGCCGTCCCACCGGGCTATGAGAGTGAAGGAATAGTGAGTGCACCTGTGTCCAAGCAAATACTTGTGCACTATAATATGTCCTGCGCAACTGGCTGATTTCCTTATATGAGAACAAACGCCGTGGTCAAAATCGGCCTTGGACGCCATTATAACCTTTCTGATTTTGATTCTCCACTTATTAACAAAACACCTAATAATGCTGTTTTACTCAACTCTGTAGGTAAACCAATAATAAATTTGAACAATTTTAATGATAATCACGGCATTATTACACGCAATAAACTGAATAACGTTAAATAGTTATAGCTACAGTAATATACAACTCAGCGCGGCTATTAATAAGAGGAATATTTAATTTTTACTGTGTTTAACGGTTGAGGACAGAAGGTTCATAAAGTTATTGATTGATAGTGATCAGATCTTCAGGATATCAGGTGGTGGTATTAGGGGTATGCTTCCAGTTCAACCAGGTGCGGAGTACCGCTGTTTTACAGTGTACATCAGATAGGCAGTCGCGACTGCCTATCTGATGTCTTCAACCTATCCAGCCTGCTGATCTCGGTAAGACTGGTGGTTAGACTTTCTGGCTTCTGTTACCCGTAAAGACTGCTTAGGCAGTTCAAATGACAGTCAAAACTTGCAGTTCCAACTTGTTATGACATAAATGGTCACCTAGCCACTGAATCACTGCGTCAATTGTTACTTGACCTTATGATGGATCAACCCGTGTAGCTGTTTCTTTGACACGAGCTCCTCGAGAGCTGCTTTGCGGACATTTTTGAAAATGTTCGCAAGCAATCTTCATTGTTTGCTAGAGCGAGTAGACAAGAAGAAATATTTGTAATTTCTTCCTTACTTCTACTAATACTTCTGTCCTTACTTACATAATGTATCGAACTACTAAATGTCATGTGGAGATTTCCTGCTGTGAAGAAAATAATAACCTCGTTTAGAACATAAAATGATTACCAAAGTGCCTCTTTTGTGAAGTTTATTATGCCGACAAAGGCAGAGAGTAAAATAATATTTCGTACTACAGAGCCTAAAATAAACCAGTTCAAAAAGAATTCAATATTTTTAATGGACGCTGAAAATTCAAGTTTTATTATTTCATAAAAAAATTGCCTTCAAAAAGTATTGGCTATGAAAAATCATAGCATTATTTTGTAGGCGAATGGGTAAAAAAATATATACGGAAAAGAAGCGGACCAAATAAGCAAAATTGAAGAAGAAAAAATATGTTCAAAAAAAGCGTATTATTTACATGAATTCATTGTTTTAAAACCTAACTACAATAATAAAAATATATGAGTATTTCAGTAAAAAACTTTTTTCAAAACAATAAAAGAGACTTCAATAATATACCTAAAACCTTATACCAAATCTGACAAATGCTATGCTGAAAACCGCTTCAAAATCGGTACGACCAAACCAAACGCGAGATAATCGCGCACAAACATACATACAGGTCAAACTGAGAACATCCTCTTTTTTAAAGTCGGTTAAAAAAAGATTCACTTCTAATAATCATAGAGAATATAAGTATGAAAACCACCCATCACACGGTCATTATGATTTACGCATGCTCATTACAGACTATCACATGAAAAACAAAATGACTAGCGGAGGTGCCATAACGGAAAATCTCCTAAGAAAGTAGCGCGACAACATGCGGGTGTTCGGGGGACGAGGAACGTTGCTGTCTTCACCCTTATACGCCTTCTTTGGATCCGACCATTTTTTGTAATACCAAAAATCGTTGACATATGTCTCAAAGAACCTAAACGCTTCGTTAGTTCTGTCTTAACTGATAGTTTTGTTCATGCCTTCTGTACGCATTTGACCTAGATGAAGGCGCCTGACCTGCCTGCATTATGGCATCTCCGCTCTTTTCTTACTCTATCGACTATCATTAAACAGCTCATTTATTACTCCCTGACGTCATCAGAATATCCCTCTGTTCATAGTGACGTCATCGTTATTGTATTGAGACTATATTATTATAGGATATGACTATGATATATTTCGTAATTTATTTAGATACCAACTTCCGTCAAAGGTTACACTGGTAAACCGAGGAAGCTACTTTAAGCACTCCAGTTGTTTAGTGTTAATCAGATATGGCTATTTAGAAGTATATTAAGGACTATAGCTTTCCTCGATAAATGGCTAGGTAATCTAACATTGATACATTTCTGGAACCAATATTTTATGTAGTATTCCCTTCTGCTGCATATTATATGCCTTCTTTCCGAGGGTTATCATTGTTCATCAAAGACTGACTAAGAGGAATCGGGTTGCCAAGGTAACTGGGTTGAGGAGGTCAGATACGTAGTCGCTCCTTGTATAACATTGGTACTCAGCTGCAGGCAGTTAGTCTATAACCCGATACCAACAAGAGTGGGAAAGAACAAACGATATATGGCTCTTTAACCACACTATTAGAACCTTTAGTTTACATAAAAGGCGCAATAATGCGATTTAAACAACCATAGTTTACAGTAACTTGAAATTCAAAGATCTAGTTCCAATTTGAGCCGCCATTTCTGGCTTCCACAATATTCTTCCGTTCTCAGATATCAGTGTTCTAACACCAATTACTATTGAATTTGTTCTGTAAACCATTATCATAAAAACGACAAGTACGTATACAGTAGTGTATCTGGAGGATCTCGAAACTTATGTGTGAGAAAAAGATCCTTGGAAAATCCATGTGCAGAAAAGAAGTTCTCTCAGGATGGTGGTGGCTGCCAGGAACAGCTAGCCTTTTAATAATTAACTCTAGTAATTATGTACTTATTTATAAATATAAAAGATATAAATCAGCTGTTGTATTTATACAATATCAGTAAATATATAATAGTAATATAGTAAATGAAATAAATATTTAAACCATGCACATAAGTACAGTTAAAATAGCGTTTAATTCGTGCATTATTAACTCTTAAATGCATTGGTTAATTAATTAACGATACTAATTATTTTAAGTTATTAGGCTTTCACGCGAGTTGCGTTGTAAAATAACTGACTATTATTAGTACAGATAACTATACAGTTAATACATTTATTACGCTTCAAATCAGGTTCAAATTCTATTCTGAAAACCGCTGAAAGGCTAAGCATGAACCATGAAATACAGTCTACAAGCCTGCCTTTCATCAATACATATTATTTTTCATGTAGCTATTATTTCATTAAACGAGTTTTGACTGTCTTAATACTAACAAATGACAGTAGCCGCAATACAAGAAAATACTCCACATGAAATAAGCTTTAGACCAAAATGCTCATTCTCCTTTATGTGGCCAGTGTAACAACAAATAATGAAAAATTTAATAATATAAGTATTTTAGGGGCCATACAACAAACGTATTTTTTTGCACATTTTATAGATACATAGGTACAGTTATATAGGTACAGAACTTTTCATATGTGTCATATGTGTGAGTCTGACATGCACTTGGTCGGTTTTTATTTAAGTGTCTTGTTAACACATTACTGTTTTGCAGTCATCATTAGAAAACTTCACAGCAGCAAAATTATTTGTCGTGACTTCTACCAATTTTCCCACACAAAAACATATCCCATTTCTATCCCATACGTCTTAAGTTTCCAACATACAATCTTGTTGTACCTAGCCTTGTGATCTTACCCTACCTGCGCCAATCAGTGAAACACATGGTAGGACCAGCAATTTGCAGCAACTGGAAACCAGTTGGGCACCCATGTTGGATTTAAATGGTGTGTAAGTTCTGCTGTAAGGAATATTTTAATGAGTGGTTTGTTTACGTTGTTTTTTTTTTCGTAACTGGTCATTTTGGTTTTAGCAGCTTCCTTTGCTATGATTGTCGTGTCTCAAGTGCTATGTGCCAAAGTTATTTTAACAATATTTTTCAAGTAATTTCATTGTGATCGAATGTTTTATCTATCTATCATGTCCATTTTAATGAAACAAGTCTAAGGATAGCCGCTAGAACATCAACATTCACTTAAAAAACCCTATCAAATTAATTCATCCATTTAAGAGCTACGATGCCACCACATACATACATACATAGCGGTCAAACTTATGCATAACCAACCCTTTTTTTTGAAAGGCCTGAAAGCTGTGAAACTTCTATGCCCTCTTTTTGCATCATAGGTTTAAAGGCTAAACATCATAATTTCACACTCACACACAATCTAACATAAGTGAGGATTAATTCCTACCCCACAAACACATTAACAAACGCAATAACATTAGTATCTACGTAACATAAATCTAAAACCAAAACTCTTGCGCAAATGAAATCGGTTATTTATAACCCGGAAAATGTCACTTTAATCTATAGTTTTGGGCTACAGTTGGACCACACTGCAAACTTTTAGTCGGCCGATAGTTTGTTTGTGCTCATAAATCAATATGAAAATGAATTGTACGCACATTATAAAGCTGGTCTTACTACAAAAACTTAAACATGTGACAAACACTTGTCTACAAAAAGTGTGGCTGCAAAATTGACCTTATTTCAACGTCATAATTTGTCATTTTTTAGACAGGTGTTAAACTGACGTTTAAGAGTTTTTGTGGTAAGACGGCAAGTGTTTAGCCGGTATCAGATCGACTGGAAACTTTGATTAGAATCAAGATTTTCTTCAAATACTTTTGGCAACTATCGGGTCAACTATCGGCCGTCTGTTTAGTCTGCAGTCTGCGGGTTAGCGGACACTAAAACTACGTTTGTTTTGTTATGTTTATGATGTATGTTTTAGGGTTAAGTTGCACTAAATGGGGGTACATTTGTCAAAAAAGTTAACGGTGGTACAATGTGTTTATGTTAAGTGTAGGATTTGTCCACTATTGGGATTAAAAGGGTTTTCTCGGAGCGATGATTATGAGAAGAAAGGTTTTCTCAGGACACCTTCTGGGACAGTAAATTACCTATATACCGACAAGTAGAGAATCATCAACTGCCTATTCTTTTCCCAACTATGTTGGGGTCGGCTTCCTTCCAGTCTTACCGGGTGCAGCTGAGTTTTACATCAGTGTTTTACAATCAATTATCTGGCCACCTCAATCCAGTTTCCCAGGTAACCCAATATGCCTTGGTAAGACTGGCTGATAGACTTTCTGGCTCTTGACCTCCCTTAACGACTGCCAAAGATTTTCAAATGACAGTACATATTTATGGACTATATTATTTTATTCATGGAATATTCTAGAGAAACTAGCCGCTGTTTAGTGCGTAGACACCTAATCTTGAAAATATTAGGTATAAGTAAGTCTTAACCTAGTATGCGACCTTGAAAACCCTAATTAATTTATAACTCAACTTTGACTTTCATACACCGAAGAAAACCCTAAAATAGAATTTTCTCAACTAAAAACGAGAGGTTCCTAAGTCCTAAACTCCCGACCCGGCCATTCGAAAATAACTTCTATACTGTAGTTAATTAAGTTGCAAATGCTTTACAAAGATGAATGACGTAGAAGGGTTCTGAAGCTTAGCTTTGGCCTTTGATAGTTTGACCTCAAACCAGACCCTCGGGTCCAGTTCGACATATTTACATAAACAACTCCTCAATATTAATAAATTATTTAGGTCTCAGAATATAATTTGTTTCGTTTGAGATATCTTGATTTATCAGATCTCAAACCAAGACTAAAGTGTCTTTGATTTCATTTTCATAATTAAATGTAATAATAAACAACTGTCATCCAGGTCGGCAGCTGTTCTCATTTAAGGAGATCAGCCAGCTACGCAGGACATTATAGTGCACAAGCATTTGCGCAGACACATGTGCACTCACTATTCCCTCACTCTCATAGCCCGATGGGACGGCAATCCGACACGAGCGGTGAGAGACTGAGCATCATTGCAGTATTACTAGGTTTTTAACTTCAAATTTCCCATAATCTTCTTCCCATAAACATAGCTAGGGTCTCAGACATTAATGCGTAGTTTCTAAGATGATTCCATGTGAATTTATTACCCAGATCTTCACGTTACTGAAATATTATTACGCCAATTACGACCCGGAGCTTCGTGCCTTGTTGGCTTGTAAACCATTGTGTGAGATGGTGTAGGCAGAAGGTTCGTTTTGTTCAAGACTGCAGTTGGTCTAATAAAATTCAATGCATAAATACGGAAGTTTGAGAAAACTGACCGTAAGAATTACTTGGTTAGTGAACCTAAAATTAGTGTGAAATACTGCTAGTCTTTTTATATAATTTGTGATACAATTTTAAATCACATCAGGGACAACTTAGGACCTAGTATGTACAACAATAAAGTTATAAGTTTTTTATAGATTTCGCCTAACATCAGTGAATCGCTGAAGTTAGTTGCAAGCCGCCCTTAAGTTAGGAAAACACTATAGAAAACTTCGATGTTGGTCCTCATTATCCTATAAAATCAATACTATATTATGTTTCTAGTACTTAATCAGACAGTATTGACATCGCTAAGAAAATGAAATCGAATCCACAAGAATTACAATTGTTCCTACTCCTCCGTAGTTAGTATACCCAAGAACTTTTGTATTATTTCCAAAATACTAGCCGCTTGTTTGCCACATTGCAACTACATAATATCTTGCTCTTCCCTCTTCACTATAGAACTTCTGCCACCGTCCTCCGATATGGTTAAGCCATGGAGGTGCCGTAGCTTATTAAGGCATGCCGGAACCCTATTACAGAGCTGCAAAAATGCGGCTTATGCTAGGATATTAAACGGCTAAATTATTTTTGTTTAGTTTGTTACTTGGAGGATTTACGCCAATTATACCGGAGTTTGTTTGTTCTGGTATAATCTACGTTCGTGATTAACGCCCATTTTCTTGGGGGTTTTGCGGAAAATAGTCTGAGCTTTGGGGGTGCTTTCGTAGCATAAAACATTTTTCAGCCAACTGCCTTTTTTATCTTCATGTTTTGTTGCTACAAAGAACCTTGTAGTTATATTTAACGAATAACACTTGTGATCATACCAATAGTTAACTGGCTGTTCCTCAATGGTCCATCCGCGTCCCGAGGGAACCTTCGGCAGCCAGATAAAGTAAGCCTTATGCCTTTTCTTAGACTCTAGTAGACTTTGCACGAAAACTTCATTTAAATTGATTCCGTAATTTTGGTGCGAAAGCTTAATTGCACACAATCACAGTTACTTTTAATACGGATTCTTGTCGATTAAAAATACAATGCCGTTAATCAGCGTAGACCGTAACAAAACTTTTTGGACTTCCCCACTAACGGATAAACAAAAATTTACAGCAAAGACCTATGAAAATATCCTACCAAAGACCTCAATTTTGCACTCACAAAGGAAGACTCTGACACGTCATGAAATAAAAGAAAAAACACATCAAGTTCATTAGACGCTGTGAACCGCAAAATTAGATGGTACAGTAATTAACTTTTATAGGCCAGGGTTCCGTACCGATGGCAATTTAATATCGATTATTATGATACCTGGAAAAGGGGATTTATGATAGCCATGCTGATTCGTATTTGTGAACTACTGCATATATGTAGGTTCATGTTTGAAGAGCTTAGTTTATAATTATCTGCAAAACCTTTTCCCCGGAAAACTTGATACTGGTCAGAAAGACTGGTTGTAAGACTTTCTGGCTTCTGGTAGCCAGGACCCACTAGTTTGACGCGTATTTTAAAACCCACAGGATCTCGTCATGACAAGGTGGTCCATAACCCATCCATAAATCAACCTCACTAAGAGTTGCTTATGATCAATTCATTCCTCCAGCTGGTACCTACTTAGCCACGAGCTCCTCGTGTATGACAACCCGAAAAAGATAGTATCCATAAATACAGTTAACTTTAATTATACCTGGGTTCACATTTCAGGCTTGCGAGAAGACGTGTTGAAGAATTGGAGAACGAGCCATACCTGTAAAAAAGAAAAAGATTCATTTAATTTATGAAATCAAAAAACAGTTTCTACAAACACATTGGACCCATGATCAACATCATCTACTTAAGTGATACTTCTATAGTAATTGACCAGAAACCCAAGTTATTTCCATGTACGTAAAAAGAAGGAGAAAAGCTTAGACATAAACTAAAACTTGCAAATCCTCGATCTCACATACGTTTATCACGCATTTCCTGAAAGCGAGTCCACAAAGAAAACGGCATACAACTTCATCAAAGCAAAAATATTCTATTAACCCCAAACAATCGGGCTTATTCTCCTTATAATCTTAGCAGCATAAAGGCATGATTCCGAACCACGCTGCACGCAGCAGTGCTGCCGCGACACTACTGGTCCCCGTACAATTTCAATTAGCTTATATGAGATTACATTTCGAGCTAGGCAGCCTTGTCGCGGCAGCAATGTAGCGGCAGCACTGCTGCGCGTCAGTGACGCCCTACCGCCGCGACAGACCAGTAGTGACGCGTCTGCCGCCGCAGCAAGAGTACCTACTTGAATGTTGACACGTAAATTGACAGCAAAATGATGAATTTCTCTGACTCAGACTTCTTCCTCTTCCAACACTATAAATATAAAAGTTGGTCATCAATCGACATCTTGTCTACTAAAAGTAAACTAACGAATACACAACAACGCATCACCACGAACAGAGCGACACTGCCGCGTTGCTCGGAATCAGCGCGGCAGGCAGCACTGCTGGGCAGAACCTTAGTGGCAGCACTGCTGCGGCAACACTGCTGCGTGCAGCGTGGTTCGGAATCATACCTTTATAATCTAAGCGGCATAACCGTGAACTGAGCCCAAAATATTGCCAAGGGGTTCTATGGGCCCCATTAGTTATGACAGCGGAGCCCCATTAGGGGGCGTCTTACGTACTTTTATAAATGAAAGTCATTCTATGGTCTTATTATTTATTTTCGCGCGATCCGAGTTGGGTAAAGAAGGGATGTGATGAATCGTCTGTGAGTAGGTTAAATGTAAATCTTGAGGATTTGGATAGTGAGACAAGATTAACTGTGTATTTACCGTTGTTTCATATATTAATGCTATCGAGAGTTCTACTTGAAGCACCCATAGGCAATCAAAACTAGAAGTCAAAACTATTTGCCTCAACTATCTTTGTATCAAATGAAGGAAAACATCTTGAGGAAACCTGGACTATAAAGTCTGAAATCAGCAACCCGCATTGAGCAAGCGTGGTGATTAACGCTCAATCCTTCTCCGTGTGAGGGGAGGCTGCAGCCCAGCAGTGGGACTATAAAAAAGCTGATGATGATCTCTGGAGCAAATTCTAAAAGAATTCAGTCAATTTACCGCGAATATATAACATACTCGCCGTTTTCCCGTGGTTTCACCCACGTCCCATCGGTACTATTGTCCGTACCCGGATAAAATATAGCCTATGTTACTCAGAAAGCGTGTACTTTTTCAACAGTGAAAAGTTTTCAAATCGGTTCAGCAGTTTTGGAGCCTATTTGGAGCATTATTATATCCTAGTACAGATAAACATTATCAGCCTTACTTATAAACGTGAATTAAATATAAGTAATACTTAAGCGTGTCTTAACTAACATTTAATCACTACTTAAGACTTTAAAGTAGTGATTAGTTAAAATGTTGCTTAGAAGGTGATTAGAGATTTTATAAGTAAGGGGGTATATCATTAAAATATTTTGCTACTTATGCACTGTTCCAACTATCCTCATTTTTTGTAGCGTCATAATTTAAAAACGCTTAGTAATTCCACAGTTACGGTACAATAGCCTTACAATACTTGACGAAGAACGAGTATTCCCTCAAGAAAAGTTGTTGCTACCGGAATTCTCTATCATTTTCATTCTATGCAATTTTTAAACCGGTGTTTTTATTGAAAGTATAAAAGCTGTAATTTTTTGTAAAAGTCAAATATAGGATTTACTTTTATATACTGACTAGCTATTTCCTATGAGACCCGTGTCCCGCGGAAACTCCGCGCACCTGGATAAAAATAGCCCTTCTCGAAGTCATATCTCGGTCTTTCTTTTTGTACCAACTGTTCCACATGATACCACCCGCGTTCCGTGGGACCATTCTGCGCACCCGGATAAAAAGTAACCTAGTCTTCCTCCTTGAATAGGACTCTCTATTAAGACACTGAAAGATTTGTTTAAGTTGAAAGTCTTAAGTAGTTCCTGAGGGTAAAGCGTTGACCCAAAAATGTTCAGCAAAATATTAAGTACAAATATCGACAGAAACATTCCAGCATTTAATTTCAAAACAGTAATTACAGCTACATTGACAAAACAGGAGAAATTCAATTTCTGAACGGCCATAAAACGAGACAACTTGAAAATTCCTACACTGAAGTGTGCTGAAAACGCCCTGAAAACACTCCAATTCAACCCAAATTACTGCTATTAAGCACCCAAGTTAATTGGCAAGAGTTTTTTAAGTAAATTGATGCTCAATTAAAAGGGAAATTGTTGAAACTATCGGAGGAAATCGCTTTAAAGACTACAATTGTTGTTTACTTGTCTTTTGACGAAATATCGTACTGTTTTTATGACATTACTACATTCACATTACTTTTAATGCAAAAAACTATTGGGAGATCATACTTTTTCGGTGTTTGGGATTAAGGCCCGGACTCACTGGTTACCGATAAAATGTCAGTTACATTAATAAAATCCAGAACAAGAATAACTACTAGATAAAGACTGCTTATCTCTTTTGTCAGATATTGCTGTCCGAGACCTGTAAAACCAAAAGTTTTAGTTTATCTGCCAGATAATATCCTCGTAGGCTATCAGACACTTTATTAGTAACAGGTCCCCGGTTTAAAATATAAAGGGTCACTTTAATCAATACATACTTGATTGTTTTTCTCAGTGGTCGAAGTTTTTTCTTACAATTCGTTAAGTGAACGCTAGGCAAGGCAGTTTTACGCGGTGTCCTGCGTAAGCGACGAACGCGACGCGACGCGACGCTGCGAACGCGACGAACACGATCAACTCAACGGCATGCCCTACATGTGGCCTATGTGAGTGTCTGCGGCGAGACGCGACGTAACGCGCACTTGATTTGAGGGCGACCAGATGCGACACCACGAACTATTCAGAAGCGTTGTAGGACAAAAAACATAAACATTATAGAAATCGTTTATTAGTACAAAGAACTGAAAGAATGTAGCTGTATGTACTTTAAATATGAACTTTCAAGCAAAATTGTACTGTACTTCGCCATGATTTGAGAAGTAATGACAAAATCACGTAGGACATTTGTCGCGTATAGCATCGCGTCGCATTACGTCGCGTCGTGTTGCGTCGCGTCGCGTCGCGTTCGTCGCTCACGCAGGACACCCCGTTAGATAATTTTGTAATAATACTATAAGATTTACAACATACATGACAAACGAAATTATATGTTCCCAAGTTAAAAACAGCAGGAGTCCTCACCTGACGTATACAACTCAAAATGAACTCCTATTAAAATATACGACGGTACTTCTAAAGTAATTCGCGCAACTGAGGGAAGTTGTAAAAAATATTGTTTTGCTGCACAATTCCCTATAGCGTTTAATATAACAACAGTTCATAATAAAGCAATTTTGGAGTTAGACTTGAGTATAAATACAACAGGTAATGGAGTAATTTTTTCAAGGATATCGTTGTAGAAAATACCATATTTTTTTCTATACGCTATACCTTCACACATCCAGATAAAAGGAGTCTAAAGCCTCCCTCGATTAACTGGCTATCAGACAGAGATAAAATATTGCAAATTAGTCCAGTAGTTCTTGAGATTTAAGCTTTTAGCAAATAAACTCTTCCGTTGTATAGAGGTAATATTAATATAGATATACCGTATATTAATATAGGTATACCGAAAACTAATATAACCAGTTAATTAGCGCTAAGCTACGTACCTAGAAATAATTAAAGGATTTCTGTGAAACCGGCATAATATTCAATACTGCCTTTTGGTATTTTCTGTATGAATAGTTAGGTTTATTCCATGTCAGAAATTATGCTACTAATTGGTCTTAAAGACCAAAAATGTGTCAAAAGCTAAATACTATTTTTGGTAAAACGCTCGAGGTGTAAGGCAACTAAGAATATTTGACTCCGAAATCTTATTAAGATGTCTTAAGGCTTTTCGCAACTATTTTGGGTTTGGCTTTGAGACTAATAGGATACAACTTAGTTCTGGTAACTACTTTAAGTCCATAATATTATTTTCACAAGGAGAGAAAATGTGCCAAAATTTCACTTTTCAACTAAGAATTCTGGGCAGTTTATTTGATAACCAGTACCTACTATATACTTTATACTTCTAGATAGAATAACACACAATTCAAAAGAAAAGCGAACATTTAGCGAGATTGTTTTTTTCACAAATTTAAATCGAAAGATAGCTCTTTTAAAATAATTTGAAACTTAAATAATAGGATAAAACAAATAATATATTTTTGCTCATTTTACAGTTTATAGGTCTCAACAAATCTTTAGGATTAAAGACGGTCACCCAACAACGAACCAACGTCACCAACCACAGCTTAACCTTTCATCTACCAGTCCAAAGAAACCACCTAACCACAATTTTAATTAAAACCCAAAAACTAAACCAAAAACCAAAGACCACATCATAAATAGACTTGCCATAAAAAATAACGAACAACAACCATATCTATGATAAACAACCACATTTTTTGTGGTATACCTTAATGAGATGCTATAAAAGGATATGGGGGTTTACAGCCCACGGTGGCTCAATTATGACATCCCATAAAATTGTTATGGTGCCCATATAGTGTAGACGGTGTAACCTGTAATCATGGTTAGCCGATAAAAGAAATTTCGTAATGTATGAGTATTTGATTGGTTAGTGTTTTGAGTTATTAACCTGGTTGGTTTAGTCATCCTAGGTTTGATTGCTCAGAATATTACTGTACTAAGGTTGTTTATAAGCTATTTTTTACTATACGTTTTTGAAAAATGATATTTAAGTTCAATTTTTTTACTATGTGGTACATTACATAGGTACTTTGTTTAAGCTTTCCTCGAAAACATAGAAAAAATATGATGGATGAAATAGAACATAATTATGGGTAAGTGAAATAAGAAAATAAACATAAATAATATTTGTCATTTCATGACAAAAGGTACCTTATGGACTTTGGCGCTTAAGTCATTTGGAGATACAAATTCTACAATCTTGCTTAGACTAAAAAAACATAATGTCGTAAGTGCCAACACCCATAAGGTACCTTTTACCGCGAACTGACACATACATATAGGTAACTAGTTAAACGAACAAAATATTTCCTATCCAATCGCACACTGAAAAACAATCTCTTGAGATGAATTAATATGTACTTAAGTATGTCCTTTCTATTTAAAAATCATTATGAACTCTACAACAAAACCCCATAGACAGTCCAAAAAACCCTTCCTATTAACAGAAACCCTACCTATGTAGAACGCAAAGCATATAAATCAGAAACCTATACATATGTAGAATGAGCCCTGTTTCCTCCGTCTTTCAGAGCAGCATACATTTCCATATCATTTGCAAGTGAGGGTAGGAATTTTAAATCTTGATGCTGTTCCGGATTCGTTTAGAAAATGCGGTATTTTTTTGTGCACAACATGACAAAATGGACAGAGTTAGTAGCTATGTCAAAAATGCGCGGATCGATCATAAGGTTAAGCAACGCATGGCACGGTCGGTTCGTGGATGGGTGGCCGGTGGTGAGAAATATTTGACGTTCAGACGTATTTGTGTTAATTTGTACAGAATATAACTTACGTTGTGAGAGTTTTATGTAGTCAATTATGATCCGAGATTTAATAATCTTTCACTTTTTTTACTTATTTATTTATTGGCAACAGCACCAAAGGGAAAATGTGTAAAAAACATAAAGTGTAATAAAAATCTTGTAAAAGTATAAATAAAAAATAGAAAAATCTTAATCTATTTCAAAAACACGCCAATTAATTGCTCATTCATTCGGAAGTGCTCTTGAAAGTCCTTTCAGAAAATGCTCTTATACGCTCGCCTCTTGAATTGTTCAAATTCCAGTTCCCAAGAAATTCTATCTAATTCACTTGCTACAGCAACTTTAATTAAAAATTAAACCCATTAATTTAATCAAAAGAACAGTTCAGTGGTTTCCAAAATGTCCATTTTCAATTTAAGATGGAATTTTGGTACAAATTGTAACTCTTAAATTATAAAAAGACTTGATAATGCTAAAAATTTGTCCCGTTGACTTCAATTAATTCTTATCCGTCATTTGGGACTATTAATTTGGATCTCGGAGTAAGGAAAGATGGGCAAAGATGCCATAATGCAGGTAGGTCAGGCGCCTTCTTCTAGCTCAAATACGTACAGTGGGCATGACCAAAACGATCAGTTAAGAGTGAAGTTACGAGGTGTTCGGGTTTTTTGAGACACCTGTCAATGATTTTTGGTATTACGAAAAATGGTACAAGGGCGAAGACAGTAACGTACTACTTTCTTAGGCGATTTTCCGTTATGGCACATCCGCTAGTCATTTTGTTCTCCATGATTTCGATACACCATCGCTCTATAGGGATGGTTGGATCAGCGCTTTTTTTCGTTATTCTTAGACGTTTAACAAGTCGAAGAAGTAATTAAAACTTAGTGCTTGACGGGAAATAAATTGAAAAAGTTTTTATCAATAGCATGTAATTTTATCCCTCGTCGTGTGTGTAGGGTCGTGGTGGCCTAGTGGGTAAAGAACCAATCTCTCAAGTACGAGTGTGTGGGTTCGATTCCGGGTCAGGAAAGTACCAATACAACTTTTCTAAGTTTGTATGTACCGTCTAAGTTTATCTTGGACACCAATGACTATGTTTCGGAGGGCACGTTAAACTGTATGTAGGTAGGTAGGTAAAATAAGATAGCTACGTCGTAACATATCTGATGTCGGAAAAACTGTTGGCCCTCATTTCCATCGAGAACAGTAAACATTGGTTAATTAATTTATTAAAATTTAATTGTAATTAAAAAAGGCCTTTTTACGCACCGCGATAATTAAATAAAAACACGCTGAAAATATGAGGTCTAGGGAACAAGCAATTTGGTTTGTCCCGAAACTTTATTTTTTCAGTTCAACGATCAGCTTTCTGTGTTTTCAGAGGAAATTTAATTTATAGTTCGGCCGCTCAGAGAATGCGTTTCTGACACATCGCGATTGAACTGACGACGTAACTTTGTAATGGCGTTGCAGTACGATAAAAATATTTTTGCTGGTTGTTTATCGTTTTAACAATTGTTGAGCATTAAAACAACATTATTATATTAATAATAATCAATGAATGTTGTAATTTTGTGCCAAATTGAGTGTCAAATAACTTGGTAAACAATATTTTTCTAAATCTATACTGCGCTATTACAAGGTTATGTCAGCGCTTTATATTTGTAGTGCTGTGCTAAAAATAACAGGCAAGTATCGTAATCTGTTCTGGTTGATGGTTCTTATACAGTTATACTTATAATATAAAATAATACGTTTTGTTTTTCTTTTTAAGAATTTGAAAATAATGGACTATAGGATAACTTTTATGAAATATAAAAATAAAACTATGATCAATGTGAACGCGCGAAAGAAAGTAGCATTTTTATATTTAGGTTGAAAATGGTAACCCCAAATGGCATCATGGGCCGTCATTTTGTGACGCTAAATAGTCATTTGTTGTCGTTTCGTGCGCTAGTGCCCTGCCTCATTAGGACGCCAATGGCGACGTCGCCGGCTACGTATCCAAGCAGTTAGTATTGAAATGTATGGAACCTAACTCACTTGGCGACGGTTTGGTAACGTCGCCAAATTGGAGGCGTGGCCACGAGCTACAGTTCCCTATGTGGCTTCTGGCTACCGTGGCAATTTGGCGACGTGGCCACAGTAGCCACTATAATGTACACGGTAAAGCGCACCTCCCTCACACAGTCGCCAATGTGGTCGCCAGTCAGCTTGCAATTTCTTGAGCGACGACGTAAACAATTGACTGTCGAGACGCCATGGCCACTCGACTTGGCGACATTTGGATGCCAGAAGTAGCCAGACCTGTGCCGCTGGCGACGTCGCCATGGCGTCCCAGTGAGGTAGAGCTCTAAAAACCTGATTTAGGAAGATTTTGACCGAGATATCAGGATTGATTCTGTTATTGATAATACCTAATATACACGTAGGCGAAGATGATGATGAAGACACCACCTCCTCAAGCGAATCGGAGTCTGATTAACATTCTGTACGCACATTCAATTCAATGTACTTACTTTATTGCATAGAAATACAGATTGTAACTTTGTAACAAAGAATAAATAAAACAATTTTATTATATGAATATTACCTTTTTTTGGTTTCCACTTAAATAACTAAAATATAAATTTTAAATGATTCCGCCAATTTAAAACGAAAATAATCTTAAAATAATGCGGCGGTTTATTTTGGGGGAACGGTAACGAACTCAGTGTTATGTTGTGCCCATCACTAGTCCTGACTAACTGATAGGTGTCAGGAACGCATTCTCTGAACGGCCGAACTATAGTAGACGATTAATTAATTCTGTAAGGACTTGTGTAACTAAGGAATTGTTGAAAGAATTCCTACCAGACTTGAGGTCAATATGTATTACTGGCTTTTGCCTGCGGTTTCACCCACGTTCTGTAAAAGTTACTCCGCAAAACCGAATAAAAAGCATCCTATCATATAAATGGTATCTTTTGTAGGTAGGTAGCAATCTTATTTTTTTAATTGGCGTAGTAGTTCCTGAGACTAACGTTCAAGCAAGCAAGCAAACAAACAAACAACTTCTTTAGCGTTATAATTTGAGTGTATATTTATGTGCCTAAACTCCGAACATTATGTTAATCATGCCCATACTCTCTCATTTATACTGTTTGCGAAGTACTTTTCTGTCACCATCTTTCTTCACCAAATCATATATCGGACAAGCTTACACAAAAGACAAAATTTACCCTGAACCAATCCATAACTCTTTCCCCAACAGTGTCAACACCACAACCGGTCTAACCATGTCGTAACAGCCCTGATTACCGGATTATCCGGACAGCAGGCCTAAGCAAACATGTCTCCCTACTCCCTTTGTACCGGACTTTTATTAAGCATTCGTGGTTCCTGAGGTTTTTAATTATGGGGTAGAGGATGTAATTAGGGAAGTAAGTTGGATACGAAAAAGGAATGTGTAAGGTGGTTTTTGGAGCTCCGAAATAAGGCAAGAAAATAACACTTTACTATTGAATTCTGCTCATAGCTAAAGGCATCCTAAAGCTACATTAAACGGAACCAAATATTCTAAAAGAATCAATACCGGAAAGCTAAAACTTCATGACCAGCGCGATGACTATGGGCTAACCCCGCCAGCTTCTTTTTCTTAATCAGAAAACTCCTGATATTTCTAGTAATAATCTAAATTAAAGACAACTAACTGCCTATATGTATAATCTTTTCCTTCTCGTCTCAATCCATCCTAGGGTTGTCTGGAAGAGATCGCTCTTAGCGATAAGATCGCCCATTATGTCACCTACTTTAACTAGATTAAGATCAAAAATGTAAAAATGGTGTACCTAATAAAGTATATCTATCTATCTATCTAATAAAGAAATCTGAATGTAATAAATACTAAATGTACGCATGAGGAATCACACGGTAGTCAAGGAAACGTCTCAACATTCATTATAATATACATTTGCGGTTTTGGAATAGCAAGTGTATCAATTACTATGGGGAAATAGTTAACATTCAAACCAATATCAAGTCATAATGTTGTGGTTTGCATCCTTCTATTATAACATTTTATCTAGAAGTGTTATCGACTAAAAGTCTGCAGTCTGCGGAGGTTCTAAAATTTTAAGTGGGCAGTATAATCCCATTACAATACTTCCTAAAAACTTCTAATGGGTAAACTGAACTAGTTCTTTAAACCCATATTTGTCACAAATCGATTGTAAAATTAAAAGAGGTATCTTAAATTGGAGATTCCGCAAGTATTTCCCATTTTTGGTGATTCCTTATAGGGCTAGCTTAACAATCGAGTTGTGTGGTCTGATCGACCAATAGAGTCAAAAAAGATAAAAGCACCTCTCGTGGTAAACTAGGGTTACAGCAATCCCCTCAACTTGCTAAAGATTAAGGAAATCATCTTGAGAAAACTGAAGCCTGAAACATCCCTAAGTCAGCTTAGTGATTAACACTTATCCCTTCTCCTTATGAAAAGAGATCTATGCTTTGAAGTGGTTCAATAAAAGAAAATACTTCTCGATCGCCTCCCTTGACTTCTTTTTCCATCACCACTCTTTCAATTATCTCCAAAACCAAACAGCAGAGGAAGTGACCTATTTAACGGCCTAACAAACTCATAAGCCTAAGAGTCTTCGGGAACGCTCCTCTGAATACCTACCCTTGCATCCTTAAGACTTTCCGAGCCAAAGTTTCAACGTAATTGAATTTATTCTTAAAGAAGTTGGGGAACAACAGCCTTGTAATAATGCCGGCTTCGTACCTCCAGTTCATTTACTTAAGTATGCTGAATATTCTACCCTAACTTGGGGAGAAAAATACTTATTGATTTCTTAAGAAGCCGTTCGTTACACAATTAATCTTTTTCCGTCTCTTTTGGACCAAGTTAATTTAGTTTAACGGCTTTTTGTATGGCCCTGTGGATCGGTTCATTTATTTCTGGAGCTTTTAATTATTTGCGCAATTTTTTTGCCGGAATGATACTCACGATTGTTTGAGGGCTATAATTTTGCTTGAAAGCATTTTTGGGGAAATCTTAATGAGAAAATTTTGAGCAGCTTATGGTTAAAAATAGATTTTACCGGAGAAGAAAGGGCCTTGTATTTCTCTCAAGCAAAAACAGACGTAAAATTATAATGACGAAATTAGATAACATTTTATACAGTTAATAAAAACTAAAACATGCATTAAAGAAAGCACTTTCTGACATGTGAAGGCAAATCTCAAAACAGCATCCAAACTTTAAAACTTTCCCCATCTCGTCATAATAACTGTCTTACTATTTTAACAGCGCAAAAATGAACTAGCATCTCATAACTTTCGAGTAAACTTCAAAAACAGGAGAACTTGTTCAAAAAGGCTTAAAAAGCAAGTTTACCAAACGCTTGGTAGCAAGAACATCAAAAACATGGAGAACAAAATGACTAGCGGAGATGTCATAACGCAAAATCTTCTAAGAAATTAGCGCGACAACATGCGGATGTTCGGGGGACGAGGAACTTTACTAGCTCCGCCGTTACACACCTATGGAACTAATCTATTATATTCAAAATAAAATCACCAATCAATCAAGACCAATTGGTCGTGATTTGACAAGGAACCCTCACGTCTCGTTAGTTCTAGTAACTGATCAAGCCTACCGCACGTTGCTTGACCTACAAGAAGGCCTAACCTACCTTCCTTATGGCATCTCCGCTATCTTTCCTTCCTCCGCGATCAAAACAAACTGTTCTCACAAGATGTTTTAATAAACAAATGAAAGTGCAATTACTTCTGTAAGTCAGTTATTAAAGTTAACACTAGAAAACAATGGGGAGTTCTTGCAAGTGAGGATATTTTAATTTGCTCTTTCCCTCCAATCAAAAATCAACCTTACATCTCAAACTTAAGGTTGATTTTTGCTTGAGTGGGTGAAATTTCATCGTGTATTAATTAGTAGAAATGTACGGTAGTCCTAATTGTTTTTATTGAGTGTTGGCTGTTATTAGTGTTTATTGGAACACCAACACTTTCTTTAAAGAGTTTGAGAGTCGAGGTGGTGGTTAATTAATTTTATCGATTCTTCAGTTAATTGCTTGTGCGGTTCAGATTTATTGGAATTAAATAGGTCAGTGAGAAAGTTTGTGAATATTATTGATATGTTATTTATATAGGTATAGGAATATTATTGATATGTAATAAATTATATACAATTACAACTTTATAGGTTTTCTATTACAACTATATAGGTATACAATTAAAATTAAATACAAAATTATAAAAAAAAAACACTTCTTTTTGAGAAACTGTAATTGGTGTAAAACTATGGTGTTATGTTAGAAATATACCTACAAATAAAAGGAAGCGGATATTTTTACCCGACCTTCAAAAAGAAGGTTATTTTTTAAATTACAGGGCAAATTCAGTCTCATATTCAAGAAACGAAACTTTTTTTCCAATCATCCTTTTGAAAAAACCATGCGTGACGTTTTTACAAAGCTGTTTAAGTCCCATATTTACTACTGCCAAACGTACCAACACATACTTTCTCCAAAAACCACAATCCCTATAAACACGACCATTTGCAAAGCATCTTATCTTCAAAATGGCGGAAAAGCGAACATCTCGAAGCCCAGTAATTCATTGAGTATAAACCTTGAGGATAAGGCTGTGTTCAGACGGGCCGTGAAGTCGCGCGAGCTACCGCGGCTAGAAGGAACATACATATACACTTGCGTGCAAAAAAATCGGCCCACCCCGTACGCTTTCCTTCAGAGCGCTCTATATAAAAATCAAGATTAGACATGCAAAGAATAATTTTGTCACATACCATGACATACCTACCTAACTAGTTTTCGCCCGTAGGTGGGTTACCGCGGCCCTGGTACATGAAGGGCTCTAGAAGGAACATGGCGGGTTTTAATCAGTGAGTCTGATAGTACCTTCTTCTGCACCTAAAGCGGGGCGTTGAAACATTTAAAACTAAAAAATTATAGCTGCGCTTACCATACATAGCATAGGCCTACACGTTACGCGTGTCATCACACTTAATATTATGAAATACTTCCAGATAGTAATATGGCAAAACTATGTCAGAAAATTGGTCTCCTTGGCTATGCAATTATGCATGCATAATGCATTCGGATTCAATTTGACTTTTATTAAGGCACTTAAAAGGGACAAAAATTGGCATTAGAATAATTTTCAGTTGGAGCTGGTTAAATGCAATTTAATTTATTAATGTTTTTTTAAAGAGACACGGAAAACAGTCGCGAGTAGTAACGATATTTTCGTGCGATGAACGCGTCGTCTGAACACAGCCTTAGAAGATTTTATTACATTTCTATAGGAACCTCTTTATTGAAACCGGCCTATAAATCGCAGACCACATTAACTTGGACTGTATGAATTGCTTTCTGGATTCAGTAAGTATATTATACTTAATACTTGCCTTTCACAGCCGAATCTATTGATATAAGAGAGTATCTTCATTTAAGTGTATGTTTAAGAGCACACTGCAAACTTTTAGTCGGATAGTTTGTTTGTGGTCATAAATCAGTATGAAGATGAATGGTAGTACGCACATTACAAAGATCAGGTATTTAGCTGGTTGAGACCGACTGAAAACTTTGATTGGAATCAAAATTTTCTTCAAAAAGGTTTGCCAACCATCGGATCAACTGTCGGCCGACTGTTTAGTCTACAGATTTCGGTTACTTCAAGAGTAATCATCATATCATTTCTGCATTTTAAGATGGTATAACATTTAACCAAATGTCGTCGTTTTATTAACGCCTAGCTGTTTAACATAACTACAGTTTTTCCCACAAAATAGGTCAAAATAATACCATTGTTGTGCAGAGGAGTTCTTAACAAATCCTTAACAATAACCCTTTGGTCTTTGTGTAAGTTAAATTTGTTTGATTAAGCGACCACTGAGCCAGATATCGGGGTTTCAATCTTACCCCTTCCTTATTTGATGGGACAGATTTGAGTAGTAAGGAGGTCATGGATAGATATGGTCTGTATTGTGACTAGGGATCGAAAATAATTTACATCTAGGTACAGTTAAAATTCAAAGCTGAAGAAATGAAGAGTTTATCTGCTTCAAGGTGCTAATCACGGGCCCAACTGGATTGAAAAACATATTCTTGAATCTTTACATATTTTTATTACTTATAGAAGAATTATTTTTATTAATAAGAATAGAAAGAATACGAATTATTTAGAAACATCGCAGAGAGCAAACTTTTAATAAGTCGATAGTTTCATTCTGTTGTTCATAAATGAATAAATAAAAGTAACGATGGGGATGAAATGCGTGCATTGCAACGATCATATATTCAGTCGACATTAGACTGACTAAATTGATTGGATTTACGATTGCCTTGAAAATAAACTGTCAGCCATCGGCCGAGAGTTTAGTCTGCAGTGTCTTAGTCTACACATTTCTAAGAAAACAATGAAAGCAAAACTTTGACCAATACCACTACCAGAGAACACTAGACTCAAAAGTATCAACAACCAAACAGTTCCTTTCATTCCGTCTTTCTTTCTTTCTAAAAGACCCCAACTTTCCTTGAAACTTTAAAAAGGGATCCTCAAAGTCCGCGGTAATTTCCCGGCGCAAATTATAATTTTCAAATGAAAGAAAAGTTATGCGGAAATGTTGCAATGCAATGTTTAAAATTTCGGAAGGCGGGAATTTCATTCTATTGGGCAAAAAGTTTTTTGATTTGAGTTTGTATACTTGAACGCGCTAATCTCAGGAAATACTGGACCGATTTGAAAAAACTTTCAGTGTTAGACAGTCCATTTAACTAGGAAGGGCAGTTTTCTACTTTTTTTTAACTCCCACTTGACACGAAACAGCCTGGCAGAAGCTAGTCTGGGATAGCTTTTTTTTTTTTTTTCAAAATTCGAAAACGAATAAGTATTAAAATACGTATATTTTATTTTCTTTTACTGGAAAAGAATGAAATATTTACACCAAGCCACCCAACCCAACATAGTTGTGATGAAAAGGGCTAGACAGATGATGGCGTAAACGCTCTAGCTAGGCAAGATACTTTTGCCAAAGTGATTCGTGATGTTTCTCATATAGATAAGAATAAATAATTTCCTAACTTGCTGACTTATTTCAGGCGGCAATATTTCCAAGTTATGGTCACAAACTGACCGCAGAAGCCTTGAACTTTACTCCTACGGCTAACCTTTACTTATAAGTTTTACTTAGGGGTCAACGAACTACGACTTTATTTAACTTTTGTTTGGAAACAGCAAAGTTCATAAGACCATTCATATTTAATTTATCTACATGGCTAAAGTTATTACTAATACCATTTCCAGGAAATATTAGTGCATTTTTTTTATGAAAAACCACCAAGCAACGTATAGTATTCTTATCTGATCTCCCCAAACCAGTCACTGGTTATCATCCAATTCCAAAATAACTTCAAACCATTGAAAATGTTTTTTTCAAGGCACGGAAGATACCCTCTTCTATACGAATGACCACCCATCCACGGACCGACCGCAACAACCGAACCTTAACCCTAACAAATCGAACCTCGCTTTTTGCTCAACCACAAATGACATGAAAAAACATACTCGTCCAAAAAGGTTCGCTTACCATAAAATTATTCGGAAAACCGACTCCGATGCAAATGGTATGATAAAGAAAAATATTAAGAGTACAAGCAGACTGGAAACTTTTAGTCGGCCGATAGTTTTTTTGGGCTCATGTATCAGTATGAAGATGAATGGTAGTACGCACATTACAAAGATCAGGTATTTAGCCGGTATCAGACAGACTGAAAACTTTGACTGGTGTCAAGATTTTCTTTAATTATTTTTTTGTACTGTCGGCCGATTATTTAATCTACAGTGTGAAAGTACGTTAACAGCCTCATAAAAACTCACCGCGTTTATATTTTAATAGAAAACCCGTCGTTTTTTACGCGTGCTAAGCATGTGAATCATAAGAACTCGAATATGAAATAATGTGTTGTTGGAGAAATGGGGTAGATATTAAATTCAGATTTGAATAAAATGCTTCTTAGAATTTTTGCGGTTTCTTACTTACTATGCTATTATCGTACTTTATACTAAGCTTAAGAATGAAGAATAAGCAAAGAATATGAGCAAAATTATCATCATTTGTCTATTTGTTTTTTAATTTTAACATGCGTCCTGGCACATAAAAGGCCTCTGACGGAACACGACGGTTTTTAGTCAGTAAAAGTCTGACACTCCCTCACCGCTGCTAACCCACAGCGGGAGGGGTCATTTGATGATTTTTGAAGCATTTAAAAACTTAGAATTATGCTTTCTTTTTTGTAAGTAGGTCTCACTTTTTCTTTAACCCGTCCAAGGATTCTGACAAGACAAGCTTTGATGTTGATAAAATAGCCCCGAACCTTTAATTAAATAGACTTGTTAAAGATTTTAAACGAACCAAAAAAACCCTGTTTAGAACAGAAATATAAAACTATTTTAGTTGCTATGCCAATGGATTTTATTTCCAAAAATAGCTATTTCGGATTTCTTCTATACATGTTGTAAGTGTTATATTATTTTTTCTTCAAAATCAGTCAGATAGCTTCTTCTTATTCTTAAAGTTTATAAAAAAATCCCGACTTGTGACGGGGTCCGCTTTCCGTACCTTCTTCTTCCACTTCGCTCTATCCAGGACCTCTTCCTCTCCGAGTTCACAGATTTTCATGTCTTTCTTTACGACATTCAACCACCAACCAGTTTCGGCCTGCTTCTGGGCCTTTGACCGGGTAAAATTAATCAAGTAGCAACAATCCCAGTAGCAATACAAATATAAAGGAACCAAATAACCTTGTGTTAAACAGACATCATATCGGACTACATCTACAAATACCAATGGTTATATTTAACTAGTAAATTGAAGCTTATAAATAGCAATGGTAGTCAACTAATCATAGCTTGCGAATCAATCTATATCCCGGTCTTTAAGAGTACCCATAGACTATAAACTTTTAGTCGGCCGATAGTTGGTTTTCGCTCATAAATTAGTAGGAAGATGAATGGAAGTGCACACTTAACGACGCGACGATCAGGTAGTTGACTGGTATCAGACCGACGAAATACTTTGAATATATTCACGATATATTAATTAAAAATATTTTTTACTATCATCAGTCGGCCGACAGTTGCCCGATGGAAGGCAATTTTTTTTAAAGAAAATCTTGATTCCAATCAAAGTTTTTAATCGCTCTGATACCGGCTAAATACCTGATCTTTGTAATGTGCGTACTACCATTCATCTTCATACTGATTTAAGAGCCCAAACAAACTATCGGCCGACTAAAAGTTTGCAGTTTGCCGGTACAAATTGTTGTGGGTAACCGTGGGGTAACCCGTTTAGAACACGCCATTTATTTTAAGAAGATTTTCTAGTAGATATGTCTGTTTGTAATGTATGCTATTTATTTTGTTACTAGTTGCTTTGGCTTTAAAGCGTTTTGAAGTTTCTTAACTAAGAAATAATGCAATTGTAGTTTCACGATAGTTTAACTGTAAAATAATACAGAATTAAGTGACAGAGTTATTTTCCTATTGTTAGATATTTTTCTTGTTCCTCTAGAATTACTGAATGAATCGATTTTGATCATGTCTTCATCCGAAACAGTACCTAAAATGCAGTACAAACATTTACTCCAAACATTCTACTTACTTCTAACTAAATCTACATCAGCCTAAATCGTTACAAATATTCAGACATTTTAATTGAAATTAAAACCTTTTAGCTCTTTCCGACAACCCATTAGCTGCCCCACACTGCCGCAAAATAACCTCTATTCGACCATCATCTATCTATCTACGGAAATAAACCCCACTATTTTAGCCTCGCTAAATCAGTCCAGAAATTGATGTCAGCCCAATGTGACACAAATCGCAGCGATGTTACTGCAAACTGCACCGACTGCAGAAACGAGGTATTGGGTCGCATGGCTTATTAACTGATAAACCCTGAGGTGGTCAGGTAACGTGATTAATATGCTTGCGATGGCCTATATTTGTCCCAGTGAGGGGAAGCCTATTTAACCGAGTTCAGAAAGGATGTTCTCAGTTTGACCAGTATGAATCGATTTTGATGCGGTTTACAGCATAGTATTTATCAGACTGTAAGAAAGTTAAATAATTAAAGTCAGTTTTTCTTTTTTGTTAAAGGATTTTTTTATCTATTTTCCGAAAGATACGACCTATCTATGACCACTTATTTCTCACTATTAGTTTTACCCACGTCCAGTGGAACCACTACAGCCTTTCTTCGACAAATGTTCTATATAACACTGAAATAATTCTTCAAATAGGTTCAGTAGTTCCTGAGATTACCGCTTTCAAATCAACAAGCAACTCCTCGGATTTATAATAATACATAGTATACATTGATGAATGAATATTGCTAGTCAGAGATAAATCGACCTCTCATATAGAAACAAACAGAAACCTATAATTATATGCTTACAAAAGACGCAGGTACTTTATTCTGCCTAGCCTTAAATTAAGACATCAATTAAACACAGGTGTTGCATATTGCACAAACACAGATATTTAAAGCCTAACTTCTATTTATAATACCTGGATTCTAGGCCGAAGTACTTGTAATAACTTAGGTATATTTAATGTTACAACCCAAGATAATACTTGTAACTAGTTGATTAATTATCAACCTTCTATCTGCCTAGGCCAGCTAGGAGTAAATTACTAGGACAAGGAGTAAACAGATTGCCTCTAGGAAGCCTTGGAGATTTACATAATATTGAATTTAATTATAATTTTGAAGTTAATATTTACTAATTGCGTTAGTTCACTAGGTCTTATTGCTAACTATAATATGACAATTATAAATAGAAACCTTATATGGAAAAACCTTGTATCAATTTACTGGTTTCGGAAATCTAAACCAATAATCACGCACAAATAACTTAGTCTAACAATCATCTAATCTGCCTAGCCTTTTCCCAACTATGTTGGGGTCGGCTTCCAATCCAACTGAATGCAGCTGAGTACCAGTGTTTTACAAGGAGCGACTGCCTATCTGACCTCCTCAACCCAGTCACCCGGGCAACCCGATACCCCTTGGTTAGACTGGTTGTCACACTTACTGGCTTCTGACTACCCGTAGCGAATGCCAAAGATGTTCAAATGACAGCCGGGACCCACCAATTTACCGAAAGATAGAGGAACTAATCATGACAAGATAGTCACCCATCCACGAACTGACGGCTCCAAGCATTGCTTAACCTTATGATCAATCGCGTGCAGCTGCTATTCAAATATTAAATTCTCGTAAATTAAATTTCTATTTCATAGAAAATCCATTAAAATAAAATAAAGAAAGCTTTCAATAAACCGTTATTACATGTTTAATTAATAGTATTAGTATAAATCTGTAATGCATTCATTGATTAAGTCGGTCTCTTTTTAACACGCAACTAAGAATGCCAGTTTTATGTAGTAGTGAAGCAGTAAATTATATTTACAATACAAACAAATAGTATGATGATTTAATTATAATCTACAAATATAATAAAGTGGAAACATTTTTTGTTTGTTTGTGTCCAAAAGGCTCCGAAACTACTGAACCGATTTGAAAAAATCTATCACTGTTGGAAAGCCACACTCTTCCCGAATAACATAGGCTGTATTTTATCCCGGTACGGACAGTAGTTTCCAAGGGACAAGATTAAAAACGAGCGGTAAAATGGTTAGTATATTATGGTAAAATTGAGAAGTAGTAAATTAAATCGACACTGCAAATAAATGTTAGAATGGAACATGCAATTTCAATATAATTATGGGTATAAATAGCTTTATTTATCGTTTTAAATAAATTCTCGAAGTTGTTTGTTTAATCTGTCTTGGGGTAAATTAATACGTAGGTATGTTTTAACAAATTAATTTGTTAGTAAGAAACTGCAACGCCTTAAACCGAATTTCGAACTGAATTTATAGAATCCTGATATACCTAAGTAAATTAAAAGTAAAAAGTAAAAATGACTAAAATGAAGGAAAACATAGAAAAACCTGGACTATAAAGTCTGAAATCACCAACCCGCATTGAGCAAGCGTGGTGATTAACGCTCAATGCTTCTCCGTGTGAGAGGAGGCCGCAGCCCAGCAGTGGGACGATACAAAGGCTCATGATGATGAATCATTCTAGTAACGTTACCAGTTAAAAAATGGTTGTATTTGAGAACTTATTGTTACGTAAGTAATTCCTAAAATATAAGTAAAATGTCTGCCAAAACGGATTCGTTTCCCGAGGAAATAACTACCGTCATTTCGGTAAGTAATAGGTACATTGCTCCCTCAACTAACCGAGGGTAAGGAAAAGGAACATATTATTGTGTATTTTATTTTTCTTTATATCCAATATCGTTATTCAGCTTAATAAAGAGGAAGTTTTTATTATTTCACGTATCATTTATAATTGTATTGATGTGTGTAGTTTTTATTTATTTTCTAGGTTAAAATATTCAGCACTTAGTTAAGAATAAGTAGCCTATACTTCTTTACTAATATAATAAAGTGGATTTTTTTAGTCCGTTTGTTTGTACTCTAAAGGCTCCGAAACAACTGGACCTATTTGAAAAATTGGAAAGCGACACTCTTTACGGGTTAACATAGGGTACATTTCATCCCGGTACAAACCAGTAGTTCTCACGGGACGCGAGTGAAGCCGTGGTAAAATGGGCTAGTAAGTAATATTTTTCAAAAGTAATTTATTCAGTACAATAAATCAAAACCAAGAATTCTGTAATGTAAAAAAAGTACGTCTTGAATGAAATGGGTCGTATTGAAATGTTTGAATACCTATTTAACGTTTCAAAGAAAACTCCGACCCGAAATAAATATAGCATCAAGATAAATAATAAAAGAGAAAGTGCTAAAAGACATTCTAAGATTTATATCTCACTTTAACGAAAAAAAAATAACATGAAAATCTTCAGCAAAAAAGCTTTTAATCTTAATATTTTTCACAATATATCAAAATGCCAGCATTATTTTACGTATCCAAGATCGATCAAACAAACCTTATATTTGGTACTTCAAAACTCTTATCCCCAGCTATGAGCAGCTCCAAATATATTTAGCGTCAGTCAAACCAAACTTCGCGATCACGCAATATTTATCCAACCACGGCTACCACAAATCTTATCTTCACCGCTTCCACATCACCCCCGATAATCTGTGTCCATGTGACGGGATTAGCATTCAGACCTGGAAACACCTGACTCAGGAATGTCTTCGCTTTTCTTCCACTCGGAATGACCACTTGATTGTGGCGGATGGTTCGAGCCCCTATGACATAACCCAGCTGACGCCAGAAGCTATGGACACCATGCACAATCACATCTTTCAGATTGTCAGGCAGCTCAAGCGGTTTAACAACAACAACTAGCCCATTTGTAACCGCCGATTACCATACCATCATCCCACCATTTCCCAACATTACATCATCCCATAATTTCTGTACCATATATGTAAATTTAGTTTTATATTTTATTTATTATGTATGTATATATTATATAATTGATAAAACATATCCCTCCTCAAACTACCCACATCATCTAAAACCCCTCCACAATACCTCCCCAACCCAAAACCAGTCAGGAGAAAGGCGCAGACATACCATAAGTGTTACCCTTTCTCCCCAATGTAAATATTTAAAAAAAAGCCTTTTCCCGCAGTTTCACCCGCGTCCCGTGAAAACTAATGCCCGTACCGGGATAAACTATAGCCTATGTTACTCGGGAAGAGTGTAGCTTTCCAACAGTGAAAGAATTTTTCAAATCGGTTTGGTAGTTTCGGAGCCTTTACAAACAAACAAAAAACTGTTACTCGCAGATAATGCACCTTTTTAATTGGTGAAAGGATTTTTAAATCAGCCATGTAGTTTTTGAGCGTATCCATTACGAACAAAAATACAATTTTTCCCCCTTTTTAATATTGGTATACACAAAAAAAACCTTGTCGTTGCATAACACCATCCACTGTTCGTTGTAAAGGTTTTCAAATGAGTATTGTACACGCAAAAGGGGCATTCGACAGTACAAAATACTGGCTTTACCTATTCGACGGACGTTGTATTTTTTAATTTATTTCACTTACACCAATGTTAGAGGGGTCACACACGTCATGGACGTGTAGCGACGATTTGGTTTTAAGATTACAAGTGCGCTTGTCAGTGAGCCGTCGCATCGATTCCTAACTTTATGAGTTCCTGGGCGAGAAATGTCTTCTTATTTTCGTCAAATTAAATAGGTGCAAATAAGACTATTATCCCAGGTTCTATATTTATGCAGTATGTCTATTTTATAAATAAGCAATATCCTACGAGTTAATGGAGAAAAAAAATCCAATTCGTTTCGTTTTTAGCGTGAATGAGTAAGTAAGGATTTTAATGCCATAATCATTATGCTCTATTACAAAGCAACTAACAATTACATCCTCTACATATTTATTTTGCTATCCGACTGCTATTAAAGTTCATATTATTTACTTCATCATTACAGATAAGTAATAGAGAGTACTTGGAGAAAAATATTTGGTAAATAAAAACTGCCGCTCGACAGCACAATACCGTCTGAAACACCTTAGCAAAGTAATGAAATTTGAATTATCGGGTGCATATCATCTTATGCATGTTGCAAAGCATTATGCACTATGATGTGAATTTTCTCAGAAATACAAGTGATTTAGACTGCTGAGGTGTTTTACTATGAATGTCAAATTACATTTCGTGTACTTAGAAATTGTGGTGTATTACTTAGTAATAGTGGACGTAGCTTTTGTGTACTTATGTACAATTTTTAGGGTTCCGTACCCAAAGGGTAAAACGGGACCCTATTGTTTTCGCTCCTCTGTCCGTCCGTCCGTCCGTCCGTCCGTCCGTCTGTCACCGGGCTGTATCTCATAAACCGTAATCGTTAGAGAGTTGAAATTTTCACAGATGATGTATTTCTGTTGCCGCTATAACAACAAATACTGAAAACAAGAATTAAAACAAACATTTCTGGGCTCCCATACAACAAGCGTGATTTTTTTGCTCATTTTTGCCCGATATCCATAAATATATATTGAATATTTGTTTGGATGGTACGGAACCCTACGTGCGCGAGTCCGACTCGCACTTGGCCGCTTTTTTGTTTTACGAAAGCGGGTGGGCCATACGTGTGTGTGTGAATGTAAATGCACATTGTCTTTGTATGTGTAACCTGGGGAGAACGAAAATAGTAAAATTCTATGAAATGAACGATATTAATGTTAATTAAACAATATTCATTTCAGCGATTACTAAGTAGGTACTAGGTATATCTGATTTCAAGTATTGGTCATATTCTAGGAATAATTTCAAAATAATAATTAATACCAATATTGATATAAATTGAATATCAATTACAGTAATATTTTACTAATGGGTGGGGTTATATTATTCCTGAGTGCTTTCAATCAATGCATATTTCGCATTATATTTTTGTTGTAATTACCTGAAATAAAGCAATAGATAAATTACTTGGAGCTGGTTGCTTCAAAATTCAATCCTTACTAATATAATAAATGCGAAAGCAACTCATTCTGTCTGTCTGTCGCGTTTACTGAACAGATTATTTTGATATGAAAAATGTGTAGAAATCAAAGAAGGTACAGTTATACTGCTACAGCCTTTTTATCGTCCTACTGCTGAGCACAGGCCTCCTCTCGCACGGAGAAGGATTGAGCATTAATAAAGAAGTAGAAATTAAGCATAAATTAATTATCAATTATGAAGGTCCAGAATCGATTTAAATGTGGTATACAGACAGTCTAAAGTAACACCTCATATACCATATTCTAGCAAATAAATATTTGAATTTTGAATTTAAATTTAATCTTTAGAGCCTGAGAAGAGAAAATATAGGCTACTTCTAACCGGCTGCGTAAATTAGTTTTCTCAGAAACCAGGTGGAAGTACAGAAAACAACTAGTTTTTAATAAGAAATCTAATAACAAATCAATAATTTCAAATCCACAGTAACCTCAACTAAATCAATGCTAAGTAGATATTTATAGCTTTGACTTATTATTGCGCCGGATCATTCATCATTGACAAACGACTTCAAGCATGCGACATCAAATTGTAAGTTATCACGAACATCAGTACGAAGGACAGGTATATACCTATTAATAAATATTGACTCCTGAAATGATGATTGAACTTATATTTAGATTGTAGATAATATAGTTATTATTACCAAAACATATATATGTCGGAGATAGTCAATAGTACGGTCACTGAACGAGACGCAAGCGCGCCCTCTGGTGGCGTTTTCGGTGAAACAACAATTTGGCGCGCTTGGCGGAGTCGTGGCGGTCAGCGCGGCGTCCGCGGAGCTCAGTCTTAGTTCACTCTCGGTTGAGTCTTGGTCGAGTCTTCATTGAGTGTTCGTGGCGTTACTACCCTACGTCACGTCTAGTATACCTAGTGTTATTGCCTAGCGTTGTAGTACCGTTGTAGATTCAAATGTAAAGGTTCTTCTAACCTGACAGACAGACATGTGTTGCTGGGGAGTTTGTTCCGCCACTTCTTCTCCCCAAGCCAAAACACATAGGAAGTGGCGAAGGGCGGGCGTTTTGGGGGATGTCTTTTGTTCTGACTAATTTGAATAAACGTTCTTGAGTGTTGAGTTCTCTTTGAGTTATCTCTTTTGTACGATTACCCTCTCTGATGTCGGACGATAGTGCCAGCCATCCTGATGGCGCTTCCGACATCAGAAGTGGGATGCAATCCAAATGCCCACATGCGTTTCGAATTCGCCATGCGAAGATAAATTTCTACCCACTAACAAAAAAAAAAAATGGAACGTCGATAATTTGAATTAAGAATTTCAGCGAAGGTACAAGTATGGTAACCACGGTTATGGTAATGGTATCGTTTGACATTTTTACATGTCGAGCTATGGAGTTATGGAGGGTATGCTAGAAAATTAATCGAATTTCTTTCTTTTCATGTTTCAACAATGACGGTGGTTATTGTGTAATTCGGCGAGAAAATTACGACGTTGAATGGAACATCCCAGCTGCCTACCAGGAGCCCAACGTGTCGTGTGTTATCGTGAGTTCGGAGTGTTGGTGCTCGTGCATCTCCGTGGCTTCACGTCCGCAAAAGCCTCGCTGTACTGCGCAAAATAGCGATGAGCGCATCGTCGTGCTCGTTGAATGGAAACCCGGTGAGACCGATCCATTTTTGCTTTATGTTGACGTTATTTGTTTTACGACATTTTTAAACTTGAGAGGCATCTGTCTCGTTGATAACTTGGTAACCTAGTTTTGATTAAAAAGAAAAGAAATTAAGTTTAGAGGGCCATTCAAATTCTTGAGTTACTTAAAAGCGATCGCTATGTTTTGAAATCTTTAACTGGTAATAGAACCTAGAAGTATGCCCACGATATAAGGATGCCCCAAGCTGCTGAATGAGATTTAGTTACTGTTGATTAGGTACTTCATCGAACTCTAATTAGTGCACGCATGATAATTGTATCTGACTGATAATTGTGACTGATTTTGTGCGAATTGATTTCACTGATTTTATTTCAAGTTAATGCTACTAATTCCATTGCAAAGTTCATTGTTCAGATGCAATTCCTACCTTACCATATCAGTGAGAAGGACTGATATCCCTTGGGTAGACCCTAGGAGTGTTCCAGTGAGAAGGACTGGAATGCTTGTGTCAAAGATATCGTCATTGTGACAACTTATCAGTGAGAAGGACTGATCATTTTTCATCTTTGACACGCCCAGTGAGAAGGACTGGAGCCTATCGATTCCTGATTGACTTAGGTCTGTCTGGATCATTTACATGGTGCATTGATTCGAGATTGAGTGATCTGATTTCGATTGATTTTAAGATTGTGGCATTCTTTCTAAACATTTCGTTTCTGTTCTGTTTAAAATTATTTTGTCATTCCTAATCGTGTAGTCAGGTAGGCCGAGCTGAAAAGTTACTCCAGTTTTGTTTTCTTCTGTCACCAGGTACAATGTGTAGCCACACGAGGACGTGTGTATGTCAGTTATGGCCGTGTCGGAGATAGTCAATAGTACGGTCACTGAACGAGACGCAAGCGCGCCCTCTGGTGGCGTTTTCGGTGAAACAACAATTTGGCGCGCTTGGCGGAGTCGTGGCGGTCAGCGCGGCGTCCGCGGAGCTCAGTCTTAGTTCACTCTCGGTTGAGTCTTGGTCGAGTCTTCATTGAGTGTTCGTGGCGTTACTACCCTACGTCACGTCTAGTGTACCTAGTGTTATTGCCTAGCGTTGTAGTACCGTTGTAGATTCAAATGTAAAGGTTCTTCTAACCTGACAGACAGACATGTGTTGCTGGGGAGTTTGTTCCGCCACTTCTTCTCCCCAAGCCAAAACACATAGGAAGTGGCGAAGGGCGGGCGTTTTGGGGGATGTCTTTTGTTCTGACTAATTTGAATAAACGTTCTTGAGTGTTGAGTTCTCTTTGAGTTATCTCTTTTGTACGATTACCCTCTCTGATGTCGGACGATAGTGCCAGCCATCGTGATGGCGCTTCCGACATATATTTATATTATTGGCCTATTTTGACGATCTCGATGGCGCAATGGTAACCATGCCGGACTGCCGAACCTCAGGTCTCGGGTTCGATTCCCGGTTTGGTCGACATTTGTGTGATGAGCATGCTTGTTGGCCGTGGTCTGGGTGTTACAATATGTATTTATAAATATGTATATACGTAGGTATATTATGTAGTCTATCAGTTGTGTTAGCACCCATAACACAAGTTCATTAATAACATACCATGGGGCTAACCGACCGTGTGTGAAAAAGGTGTCCCGACTATATTATATTATTGTCCCGACTATATTATTTCCTATTAAAATTCGTTTACTTTATTTCAAAAAATCTCTTTCGAAACGTTAAACTAAGGCCAAACCCTAGGGGCCATAAAATAGCTCTTGGTACACAAAGGGCTAAAGAAGGAACATGGTGGGTTTTAGTCAGTAAGTCTGACACTCCCTCACGCTGCACCCACAGTGAGAGTGGTCATTTGATGATTTCCCATAAAAAAAAAGGTTAGGCAATTACCATTGTGACTTTTCTAAGTAAGTACTTACTAAGTATATTCTAGACATCAAGTGAGATATCTTTGGGAAATTGGGCTCAACGATTTAAAAAAAATCGCTAAGCCGCCTTGAGCAAGCATGGTGATTAACGCTCATTCCTTCTCTGCATTAAAATAGAGGACTGTGCCCGAATCTGACAGTATAGAGGCAGATCAAGAGTCTATTTTTGGAACTGTATTGTACCAACTTCTATTTACCAAACAAAACCAAAATAAATAATTTAATATCAATCCCAAAAACACAAATGGCATTTAACAAGAAAAAATGTCCAACCCCCGAGACCCTTTTCGAAAAGCAACTAATTACGCAACCCTTTCTAAATTAAATACCTATTTGGCGTACACGGTCAAAAAGCGACATAGGTGCGCAGGAATTTTAATATAATTCAACCATGTTTCTTTGCTATGTGAGATATACAATAGGAAAGATGGAGATAGAAAGATATTTTTGTCATGTTGGTATTTTCTGAAGATTTTGTCCTAAAGCTTTTTAATTTAATTTGATTTTATTTTGAGACTACGATGTCTTTTTTTTATAGCAATGCCGTGAAAATAGTAACAAATATCTTCGTCTCGCAGTTTCATCCACATTCTGAGGGAGCAACTTCCCGCATATGGATGAAAAATAGCTTAAAGTACTGGGTCCAGAAAGAAGTAGTTCTCTCGGGACGCGGGTCTAGCCGCGGGGAAAAGCTAGTTTATTATATAACTTAGTTAATCTACTATCATGTATCTTATCATCTACCTTATGCGCCCTTGTCGATCTGTTCCACAGCAATATAGATTGAATTAAGTACCTGCAAATGAAAACATTTTTTAATTAATCTTTCTTTCTACTAATAACTGATTGGTAAATAGAGATTCCAAGCTTAAACAAAATACAAACATCCGAGTTGAAAACCGGATTTTGGGAAGTCGGTTAAAAATATAATAGGGTTGTTTCCTAGTAGGTATTCATTTAGTTAAAAATAAATAAATGCACCGAAAGTTCACAAAACTAGAAACACGATAAGCTATATCATATTATTTATAACTGACCATATATTTTTTTAATTAATTTATGAAATCTTAATTTAGAGCCTATGACGTCACGCCATTAAAAACGACGAGAAGAGACCGATGACGTCATCCTCTCTGTGACAGATATATCGAAATAACCTCAGAATTAATGTTTTGTTTATTTGCTTCTGTGAAGTTCTGTGTGTTAATTGCATTTAAGTGATACAACTGCTAAAGAATTATGGAGAAAGGATTTATGAAAGCTGATAGTTCCAATCTGCCAAGAGTAGACTCTTCTATGGTCGCTCAATTCTTTGCCAATAACCAAGATTTTTCAGCGGAACGTGGATGAACAGTTTATTTGGAGCACTAATGGTCGTATTTCCAGTCTCGCACAACACAAACCTTGTAGACATTCATTTAATTTAAGTTTTTTGAAAAAGCATCAAATCTTTTTGAACGCGGACACAAACATAACCTCAATATAAATAAACACAAACTTTACGTTTCTTTGCACCGTTTCATTTTTCCGCGTACACAACTCAAAACATTTGAGGTATTTTATTTTTGTGCAAATGTATAAAAATAATTTATATGTATAAAATATTATAGTTTTTGTAGCTATTTTATAAAAATACATTTTAAAAATTAAGAAATCCATTAGTTGGTATGTTAGTTTTTTCTCGTTAGATGTGCTTTAAAATGTAAAGGAATGAACAGAGAACGTTGACGTCACAGTCACGTGATCTAGCGTTTTCCGAGCAATATTTTAAGAGAAATAGAAAAAAATGTAATACATAAAAAATAAAAAGATTTGAGACGAAAAATGAAAGAGAGGGTGATCTTAAAATTATTTAGAAGCTATCTAAATAGATTTCCGAAAATTGGAAACAACCCTATTGGCCTGAAACAAAAATAGATTTATTTAGCGATTAAATTATTTTTACAGAAGTCCATAAAAACATTACTCCCAAAACAAATGAAAGGACTCATTCAATCGATTATTTAATATTTGTTCGTCTATTTCCTTGCTCATTCATCTAATATTAGGTAAGATGTCAACAACATGGGTAAATATTGGACCCTTTGGGGAGCTTATTATAAATTCCCCCCTTTTTTCCTTCCTCGTTGGGGTTGTTTATTGTAAGAATGTTACTGTTCAATATAAAAGTAAATTGCAAGGTGTATTTATTATTATCCTACTTTATTGTAAAGTGGATGTACATTTGTTACTCCTTGAAAAAGTACTGAATGGATTTTTATGAAACTTGGCATTATAGTACAGTCAACTTCAGGTCAGTGGTAACAGTTTTATATGAAAATCGTACTTATTACTATTGAGTTAAGGTGCATGACAGTTACCACTAATGTGCAGTCTACTGTACCTATGTGGAATACATTTGAATAAAATAAATCCCTTATCAAAAACCCTTCAGTCGTTTTAAACAGTCATAAAATTATTAAAATATAAACTTAGCAAACTATTAATAAGTAAATACTATTGTTCTGTAAGATATTTTGTAGGCCATATAATAATTTCAATTTTAGGTATTAATATTGGAATATTGGAGTCTTTTTTACATTTTTTGCAAATAAATATTTTCTATTTCTAAGTACACAAACTTTCGCCATGATCTCACACTCCATTTGACAGTTCACCTGTACCACTCAGGTGGACCTTTTTTATGGCATGGCCCAGTTTTTATGGTGAAATAGCCCATGGCTTATGGGAGGGAAAATGGAGGGTTAATGCGAGTGTATGTTAGTTAAACTGACAGTAGTGGGACTGTATTTTTTGTGGTGACAAGGTTAGTGGTCACTGTGGTCAGTCATAGTTAGTTTTTCTTTTTTGTCTGTTTTGCGCAGTGGATAGGTGTATGTATAACTGTACTGCCTTTGTATGTTTGGATTGAAGACATTTTATATTTGACTTTGTATATGGTCCATGAATGCTAATAATGGGCCCTGTAAAGCTGAAAATTTCTTAGTTCCAGGGCGCTATTAGAAACTATCAGGCCAATTTTAAGACAACTTTTTGATCGAGTGCGCAAAGTACTTAGTACCTACTCACGGGAGCACAAGACTTAAATAAATAAAGAGTTGTCTAAATTGAAACATAAAAATAAAACTGCAACGGGCTTTTTTTCCTTTTTTAGTTTGATTTCAACTTGCAAATTCTTAAAACCATCCATATCTTAATAGAGTTATTATCTTAAACTACCACAATAAAAACGAATCTTAACCTCGTTTCTATTCTAAAGAGCAAAATACAAAACCGAATTGCCTTTCTCACTCTTACGGAACAAGACTACAGCTTACTTTAACAGAAACTGCAGAAATAAAAATGCATTTGAATGCAACTTTTTATACTATAATCAAAGAAACGCGACGAAGCGTGTCTAACTGTGTCTTAGATGAGACTGCAGTGAGGAAAATCTTCAAGAAAACCTAATATAATCTTAAAAGGAAATATAATATAAAAACTAAACCGAGTTCAGTAATACACCTTTTTTTTAAACGACGTCAAAAATCATTAAATGACTCCTCTCGCTATGGGTTAGAAGCGTTGAGGGAGTGTCAGACTCTTACTGACTAAAAACCGTCGTGTTCCGTCGTAGGCCTTTTATGTATCAGGGCCGCGGTAACTCTTTCGAACAATCCCGCAGCCCCGGCAGGCCTTGGCCCTGTTGGGCCCCTCTGGGGTTGCTGGCATCTCTTTAAGGAGAGCGTGGATACACCTTAAATCTTTATCTAAGTCTGAAAAACACTATGCTGTTTAAAGTATAATTGAAAACCTCCTTTTTTGAAGTCGGTTAAAAGCAAAACTTTTGAAAACTATAATGATATTACGTTTTTTGAACGAATTTTATATTTGTAGTTTAGAAATGTTTTCAAGTGATGTAGGTAGACATTTGGTTAGCCGATGTCAAAAACATTATTTTTACTGTGTTGTTTGCACTTTTAATTTGAAATGTCAAAGGTTTTAGCAAAATGTACACCAAATACAAAAATAATTTAATTGTTTTAAAAGCGTTTCGGTAAAAATAGCTTCACGTATTTTCGTCATTGCAATGTTTCTGTTTTTATTTATTTTTCGTAAATATTTTATTCCTCATTCGATATATTTTTAGGGAAGGGACGGTAAACTGTAGGTCCCGGCTGTCATTTGCACATTTTTGACAGTCGTTACGGGTATTCAGAAGCCAGTAAGTCTGACAGTCTTACTAAGGAGTATTGGGTTGCCCAGGTAACTGGGTTGAGGAGATCAGATAGGCAGTCGCTCCTTGTAAAGGACTGGTACTCAGCTGCTTACGGTTAGACTGGAAGCCGATCCCAATACAGTTGGGGAAAGGCTAGGCAGATGATGGATTAGATTTATTTTTACCCGACTGTCAAGGGTAGTTATGTTTAGGTTGACTACATCAACAAAACGCCAAACTCTTAAAGCAACAAGTTATCTTGAAACAGAAATAAAAGAGGTTCCTTCCAGTACTTTATTAAATAAGAACAAAAGGAAACTACACTATAATTAGTTGAGAAGCAGGTCAGGATAAGTCTTGACCTGTTGCTGACAATATACTTTTTATTTCATTTTATTGTATTAAACTATTGCTTCCTCTAGAATTCTAGGCAAGTTACTTCATCTTCCTGGCAAAAAGTATCATTGAAAGACACTTTCACACACACATTTATAAATATTTTACACATAAGTCGTGGTGGCCTAGTGGGTAAAGCACCAACCTCTCATGTATGAATGTGTATGTTCGATTACAGGTCAGGCAAGTACCAATGCAAGGTTTCTAAGTTTGAATGTACATTCCAGGTACATCTTGGACACTAATAGCTGATCAAAATGTGAGGGAAAGCATCTTGAAGAAGCCTGGACTATATAGTCTGAAATCACCAACCCACATTGAGCAAGCGTGGTGATTAACGCTCAATCCTTCTCCGTGTGAGAGGAGGCCGCAGCCCAGTAATGAGACGATAAAAAGGCTGAGACGAAACATACACGAAACTTATCGATTTAAACTCGATACACCAACCAATGACAAATCGATAATCGTTACTCAGAATCGGTAACCCGTCCCACCGAAAGGCACGCCCAATTCAATGTAAGTAGGTAGACAAGTACATAAATTCACTGCAACTACGGAAATTAAATTATTGACTCATTTAACAACAGAATGACATTCAGAGTTGATTAAAATGGCGTCTGTGACGTCACAAACGGAGCTGAAGGTCCATTGGGTTCGGGTACAGAGTACAAAATGACTAGCGGAGGTGCCATAACGGAGTCTTCTAAGAAAGTAACGCGCCAAAATGCGGGTGTTCGGACGACGAGGAACGACGAACTGTCTTCGCTCTTATACGCCTTCTTTGGACCCGATTTTTTTTGTAGCACCAAAAATCGTTGACAAATGTCTCAAAGAACCCGAACGCTTCCTTGGTTCACTCATAACTGATCGTTTTGGTCATGCCCACCGTACGTATTTGACCTAGAAGAAGGCGCCTGACCTACCTGCATTAAGGCATCTCCGCTAACTTTTCCTTACTCCGAGTGTTCGGGTCATTGTAAATACGAGCCTTTGTTGATTTGATTTTAGTAAACAAACTTCAGATTAAAGGAGATTGAAGGGTTATTAATATTGTGTGAGTGAAGGGTTGCTTTCAATCAAAATTTTGATGTTTGAAAGGAGACATTTTTAGCGGTAACAAAATTCTAATATTTGTACCTACTTTAGGTTTTGTATTAGCTGCTTGATGCACGTATAATATAAAGTCGTAAAAGTTTTTCTGCAGCTGGTTAAAATTGTGCCAATTTAACTTTGGAAACACGGAGGATGTTACCATTTTAAGATGGTCACCCATACATATTCAGAGCTTGTAAAGCGTGGCTTCGTACATGTACGTCGAGACTACGCTAGCGTCACCGGTAGCAAAATTGATGCTACGAAGAAGCCCGTGCCCGTAAAGGGACAGAATCGGGCTGACGATGAGGGGTTCGTTACGGTGCAAAGGAGGAAGCGCCGTCAGCGAACCAACAAGAATCGTTGCGGCACGGCTCCTATTGAGCCAAACATCAAAATTCGTGCCGCCAAGCCGAACACCCCGGTGTACATCTCCCGCCTACACTACACCACTAAGGCGGAGGACATCGCGGAGTACGTGCGCCAGAAGCTGAAGTACGCCCCGAGAGTGCAGCTGCTGGAGTCGCGCCATAACGCCAACTTCAAGGCGTTCGTGGTGCGAGTACCGACGTGTTTCCTGCACCTCGTGTTGGATGAAAACTTCTGGCCACAGGACGTGGTGTTCCGTCGCTGCCACAGGACCGCACAGTGTCATAGTGCTACTAACATAGTTTTAAGTTTTTATTTACTAATAATTTTGTATAACATATGTATGCTAGTTTTAAGGTATTTATCTATGGGCCTTTGATGCCTGACAATAAAGGTGATTTGATTTGATTAACCTTATGATCGATCCTAAGTAACCCGTAGCCTTCCTGTCTAAACATAAGTTTTTTCAAATAGTTCCTATGGCTCCTGAGATAATCTCGATTAAGCTCTCAAACGACCTCTAATATTAGCATTATATTTTAACCATTAAGGAAATAAACTATGAAGCCAAATGTCAGGAAATATCCCCATCATCAGCATCCTCCCTTATCCAAATTTTATTTGGAATCGGCGCAGCATGTTCTTTCCTTCCATACTCTTCTATCTGCCGTCATCTCACTAGTAACATTCTTTCTTACCATATCTGCTTTCACACAATCCATCCATCGTTTCTTTGCCTTCCTTTTCCACTATATCCGTCCACGTTCATACTCAGGAAATATCCTCAACACCCCAGAACTTCAAAACTCAACATTCTTCAACCATAATAATCCCCAATTTCGTAGATCCGAAATAAAAACCTACACATACCTACATACAAACAGTTTGAAGTGCATTCTGGCGTCGGAATTGCATAGTGCATAAGTAGTGACAAATTGGTCTTGTGACGGTGAAAAATGGTAGAGATGCAGCCTACATTGTAACTTGCAAGTGCTGTGCTTGTGTGGAGATGTTTCTCGTATAGATAGTGGTGAAGAAAGGTGGTTTTCTAAGGGATATTGAAAGATTTGTTATTTTTCTTTTACTTTAGTAATAGGTATCCTAGTTTCTTCCAGCGGTTTCACGCGTTTCCTATGGGATATTTACTTTACGCAACCGAATAAATTGTAGCCTATTAGTAAATGTGTTAACTAATATGTAACAATAGCCTTTCTCAACAAATGACTATCTTATAATGAAATATTTTTTCAAATCGAACCCAGTAGAGAAAGTAGTTTCTGAGATAAGCACGTACCAGCAAAAAAACACAAGTAAGATTAGTACCTATCATAGATACATCATAGTACACTCGTAAAGCATTTAATTTCAAAACTTTAATTAACATCTAATGAATAGAGACGCATGCGAACTTGATCTATAACTAGCTACATATCTGCCTAAAACCCTTTCAAAATACGGCACAACTAGAACAAATCTTCAAGTATCCGCTTACACAATTCAACCAGTGAATCCCAAATCCCTTCGAAACTTACAACAAAAGCTCATAAACTATTTCTGTACTAAAACTTAAGACATATTCCGACATTTCGGTCAACGACGTCCTTCAATTTTTACGATTACGATTCATACCATGGAGAACGAAATAACTAGCGGAGATGTCATAACGCAAAATCTCCTAAGAAAGTAGCGCGATAATATGCGGGTGTTCGGGGGACGAGGAACGTTACTAGCTCCACCCTTACACGGCTTCTATGGCACCCACCAATTTTCAAAATAAACTCACTAATCTTTGACAGATTGATTGATGACTGACGAAGAATCTTAACGCCTCGATAAGTCTAGTAACTGATCACGCCTACCGTACGTTGCTTGACCTACAAGAAGGCGCCTGACCTACCTTCCTTATGGCATCTCCACTACCTTTCCTTCCGCCGTGATTCATACCTACGATTGAATCGAATAACATTATATTTTACGATTACACCCGAAACCAATGGAATTGTTGCAACTAGTAAAACTAACGTAACTGATGTTACCGTAAAAATTCTATTACGTATCTCGTATTGTTTGGTAAGGTCGATAAAATAGTGATGTGATTCGTTATCGATATTGGAGAAGGATGTTTGAGTATGTTGCTTTTTTTTGTTGTAATAAGAAATCTATACTTAATATTATGAAGATTTAATGTTTGTGAATTATGATTTTATGACTAAATGGAGCAGGTAATCTTGAAATGTAGGTACAGAACTGTTTTTTTTTTTACTATTTTAATTTGCCGAATGTGGGAATTAGGTCCATAGAGACGCGGATGAAACCATGTAGAACACAAATTTTTCAATCTGGTAAATTAAAAATCTAACCAAAAGAGAACAAATGATACGTGTTTGAGAGTTTTTCTTCAGCAAATAAAACCCACACTAATATACTGACGGCAGGTCATCAATTTTTAAAACACTTTCAAACTCCAGTCCCTCGACGTACAAGAATGAAAGTTTAACCGTTCAAAACTTTTTTACACGTGTACTTTTTCTGTTTTATTTTAGGTAGTTTCTCTTTTCTTTCACATAATTGTTTTTTTTTGTCATATTGACCAGCAATTAAATTTTGGGATAACTTTATTTATTTACATATTTACAATACATATAAAAAAACCTAAAATAATCCTAATAAAACAGCAATTAATTCTGTAGCGTTTTCACTCCAAAATCCCCTGAATCGATCTATAAAAATGGGTAAGAGCACAGGTAAGTCCACAGCCAGAACAATTATATAGGCTACTTTTTATCCAGATGCGGGAGGTTATTGCCTAGCAAAGCAGGTGGAACCGCAGGGAACAGCTAGTTATTCTATAACTACAAATTGCCCTCAATCTGTGATGACCCACCTAACCTGAGGGTCAAATGAAATTCAAGAAGTTACCATTTCAAAACTAATTGATAGACAGAATCTTATCCAAGTGGAATTATTAATGAACTTGTTATAAACTTATTTATCAATATTAATTCGAGTTGGACGGTGGTCATTAATATTTATGCTTTATGTAACAGGGCTGAATTAAATAGGGTGGAATTATTTATGACGAATATGGCAATTGTATTGACAGGACCAACGGGAGAGTGGCTTTTGCAAAAAAGTATAAAATTGACCAAAATATGTATTTGGTTGTTACCTCGCTGACCAAGCTCAAGGGGTTGCCTAGTGTTGGAGAGGTCAAATAGGCAATCACTCCATGTTAAACACTCGTTAGGCTAAAGTTCCTTAAGGTTTATGGAAGTCCTTAAAAGATATATGGTTAGATGGCGGTAAGGCATAATATTAAAGACTATCAGACTAACACCAGAGTTTGCAGGCTTGAACTAGTAATCCAAACCCCAAGAAAGAAATCAAGTAATGAAATGAAGACCTTAGATGCATCAGGACCAGCCAATATGGCAAACATTATGGAAAAATAATGAATCTATAGAAAATAAACTTAATAAAGCTTCCTGTAAACGTCTGCCTGCCAGTGGAATAGACTTCACAAGAATACAAGACAGTTCAGAACTTCTGATGTTATATAAAGTCTGTGTTAAACCACAATTTTTCGCTCAAATGTTATTTCTGAAGTCAACATGCTCAGATTACTTCTAAGTGGCGTGTCTTTTTACATCCTAGGGCAAACATTTGGTCTATGTACTTACATTACGAAGCCTAAAAGCTCCATTATACAAACAGACTTACACAATCATCACTTATAGAGAACCCACACACTACAAACTTTTAGTCGGCCGATAGTTTGTGCTCATAAATCAGTATGAAGATGAATGGTAGTACGCACATTACAAAGATCAGGCTACATAGCCGGTATCAGACCGACTGAAAACTTTGATTGGAATCAAGATATTCTTAAAAAAAATTGCCAAAAACCGGGTCAACTGTCGGCCGACTGTTTAGTCTACAATGTTTGAGTACTCTTATTCTAAAAGCCCTATTAGGCAAACAGACTTACACAAACGACCAGTTATAATGTCGTCTACATTTTTACGAGTACAAGGCAAATAAATTGCCTACTACTTTACTTGGAGACAATTTGTTGAGAACATTTTGTGGGCTCACTTTGTTAGTCTAATAAATAAGGTGGAGTAAATTAAATTGCTCACTTGAGGAATGAGGTATCGGGTTCGAAGTCTGAGGTGTTACGGAGATTAAGAGCACATCATTACTCAATTAATATAAGCTCACACCTGTTACTAAATGAGTTCGTGCTGAGAAACTGCGGTTAACGTACTTAGGTATCAATTTGAAACTTGCTTGAAGAAACATGTGAATTTGATGAAAAGCCTTAGAAAATCGTGATTTTTGTTGAAGCCGAGAAGAGTCTAGCTATAAAAGTATTAAAAAAGACAAGGCTGATCATGACTCTATTTAAGTACTAGCAGCAAGTACCAACCTTTAACATTTATGAGAGAAAAGGTATCAAGATCCATGTGCACATATTTTACCTACTAAATGATACATTTGTTGGAAGGCAACCTGCCTTGGTTGAGAAGTTTTGGATACCTCCCTCGCCGACTATTGACAGGACTCTTCCAGCATAAATGGATGGCCGAGTATGGGCGAGGTCTTTGTAAAGCAGTGAGACAATATAAGCTAAATAAAATCTAGCAAAAACAATAGTAATCTTCTGATACCAAGTACAACCATGAACAGTTACTTCTAAAACTTTATATAACCAAACTAACTCGGTCGTACCAAGGACAGCAGACTTTATCAAGAAATACTCAACTGGTTACACAACGCCTAAAACAATACCAGTAAACAAGGATTTAGCTAAGACAAATCTACTCAGCCTTTTCAAGTTTATGACACGATTATCTCAAAATAATCTAGAATTTGAACCCACTCTGCCTGATTATTTACCTAAATCTACTATAATGTATAATCTACTAAGTTTAAGGTGCTTATATTAATCTTAAGTTCTAAGAGGTATTGAACGAGTTCAGAATTTTGAGCTTAAAATTTTCGAGAAGTCTATCATCAATTTAGTAGTGCTAGTGTAAGTGTATAAATAATTACAATAAATAATGAATTTTACCTTTTATTCGTAAGTAGGTAAATAAGTAATTATAATATGTATCATGCAAATTTTTGTAATACGAGTAGCTTAAAAATATCACACTTCAAGTTTTCACGAACATCTTAATCACCTAAACACAAAAGTATTTAATTAATATGTAGTGTTTTAAGGCGCTTATATGAACCACATAATTAAAATTAATTCCTACACTAATAAAACAAGGTGACAAGCCAAAATCCACCAATTTTACTAATTGACACCTCTGTCGTTTAAAAAACAAACTTTCCCCAGTTTTAACGAAAACACAATTAATCATAATAAATTGCAACAAAAACCCATATTCAAGTCGCGTGACTGACAACTTAGAATAACAATTTTAACACAGCAATTTCCGAGAATATGAGAACACAAACAAATACACGTTTTCTTTGCCAATTAGTGGTGTTTTTAATGCATGGAACTTGGAAATAGCAACACCAACCACTATTTTTCTAAAGTAAACAGAAAAAGGTATTTAAAACGTAAAATGGAATAACATGTAGATTGTAGGTATTTAAATATTTTTGTAATGGCTTGATACGTGTACGTAGTTCTTTGAAAAATAAAGTTCAATCTGTATATCAATCAACAAACAATGTAAAAAAATAACTTTTCATTAATCTTTCAATCATCTTTCTTTGCATATAACGCTGAAAACACAACCGAATAAAATAAATAACGTGAAATATTTTAACTAACTTTTGATAAACCTGAACTTTTCATAAAGCTTGAATAAATAAAAAGATCGAAAGCCCCTCTCATTGAAAGCACCAATATCCGAATATTGTTATATTGTTTATCGACAAAAAAACTATCGACTGTTCCCAACACTTTTTTGTTAAGAAACTTTTTTTAATTGATTCTGTAGTGTAGATAAAATTACAATATTATGATTTGACGTTGCTAAGTCTGATATATTTTATTTGAATTACAAAAAAATACTTAACAATGTTTCTACCTTATATGTTACCTACTCATATCACAAATGAACTATCAATTTTATTGTCAACACAGTTAGAGCTCGTAAAAGCGAATGTAAACTTTAATGTCATAGTAATAAAGTTTAAAGTCTGCTTGTTTAATGATCTGAGTTTGACGTCTCTATGGTTAGAACTACGATTATTAAAGGTATAATATGGATATTGTTGATGGTATTTATAATAGACAAAGAACAGCAGACAGAAGCTTTTTTTAAAAAAGCTTTTGTCGCTTAGCGACGTTAGGTGATAGATTTTCTAATAAATGCACCTCTATAGTATATGTAACAAAAACTTATCAACAAACATGGTCAATTTTTTCTTAGCTGGATTATTTATAATGCTGAAATAATTAAACGCGGCGACAAGGAGACTGTTTATCGTAACATCGCTAGGAGGCTTTATCGATAAAAAAATATCGACTAAGTCAAAAAATAACATGAAATAAACCGATTAATAGAAAATATTAGACCGATTGATGCCTTATCGAACAACATTACCTATGTTTGCCCTTTCTCTTTTAGACCAAAATATCAATACCTACTAGACTAAAACACAATTTCGATAATATTTAAACTATAAATGCGATGCGTGCAGGTAATACCCATACCTTTTGGAATTCAATTATCTAAACATTCTAAACCACAAATATCATTGTACAGGTAAACGAATTCCATGGGTTTCTATACAAATGGAATCAATAGGTTTTTGTTCACAATGGCTGACTTTACCTATCATTGTTATTGGTCATTGATGATGTAGATTATATTGGGAATTGAATGGTAACAAAAATGTGGGTGCAATATAGATATACTATTGAATGTGATATGGGACAAACACAGGTGAAGCTAAACATAATATAAGGCAGAAGTTACATTTATTTTGATAAGTTATTCTGCTACTCGCAATGTGTGAGAGTGATCAGCTGTCTAGCCTTTTTCCCAACTATGTTGGGGTTGGCTTCCAGTCTAACCCGATGTCGCTGAGTACCAGCGTTTTATAATGAGTGACTGCCTATCTGATCTCCTCAACCCAGTTACCCGGGCAACCCTATACCTAGGTAAGACTGGTTGTCAGACTTACTGGCTTCTGACTACTAGTAACGACTGATATAATTACATACATGATATAATACATAAATGACAGTAGCATTTATTTTTTACCATACTTTCCAAAAGGAGTAGGTTGTCAATTCGTGGGTTTTTTTAATATTAGATAATATTTGTCGTCTGCCTTTTGGAGGTGGGCGCTAATGGCCGCGACACAGTTTTTTACAAACTACTGTGGCATTATACATAATATCAACAAACAGTATTAAAACAACATATAGACTACTTTTTACCCGACTGCGGGAAGTAGTTCCCTTGGGAAGTGAGTGCAACCGCTTTCAGAATAATAAGTTACGAGTTTACCATAAAAAGTTTCGAGTTTGCCATAAAAACGTAAGCGCGTTTATTCTACAAGCGGCCCTTTGCTTGACCCACTGACCCTTTGTTACTCTCGCACAGATACACCGTTGTTCTATCGAAGGTATTTGATGCTAGACAATTAGCTAAAACGTATTGTGAAATACGTACCTACAATATACCGTATGAATTAATTGGACACCAGGCCGTATGAATGTTCAGAGTACCTACATATCTTAAACTTCGCAAAATATAATAGCAGGGCCGTCCTTACTTGTTTGAGTCGCTCTCACGGAAAATCTGCTGAACCAATATTCATAAAAGTTGGCATAGAGACAGGTGGTTTCTTGGACATGAATAATAATATTTTTTTTTTTCAGGTGGAAATACTTCGCTCAAAACGCGCATAAACAAGATACAACTATCATTAATACGAAGAAACTACGAATTTACAGGCAAAATCTAGTAGGTATATCATATAAACAAATCTTCTTTACCGCAAAATAAATGAACATTAGGTCGTATACAAAAAAGGTAACAATAATAAAGTCAGTCATCCTTCCACGAACAATCAGTCCCGTTAAATTAGCCAAATTAATTTGTTACCAACATGGAAAAATAAAAAAAATCTTACACGCTTCCATTTTCAAATCTTACGCACGAATACTCTATCCCAGGCACGGAGGAAGGAAAGATAGCGGAGATGCCATAAGGAAGGTAGGTCAGGCGCCTTCTTGTAGGTCAAGCAACGTACGGTAGGCGTGATCAGTTACTAGAACTAACGAGGTGTTCGGATTCCTTGTGAAATCAAAACCAATCTGTCAAAGATAGGTCTTGATTGATTGATGATTTTATTTTGTAAATAATCTTCAGGTTCCCTAGAAGGCGTGCGACAGTGGAGCTAGTAACGTTCCTCGTCCCCCTCACACCCGCATGTTGTCGCGCTACTTTCTTATGAGATTTTGCGTTATGACATCTCCGCTAGTCATTTTGTTCTCCGTGATCCTGTCCCTTTGCATAGGTATAGTAAAATATTACGAAGAAAGGGGCGGTTAGCCAACCGTGAGCGCAGCGTAATTTATGCAGCTAAAAATGAGTGGCCTAAAGTTCGTAGAAAATGGATTTTGAATATTGGCAAAGGTTATGTATGACGAATAAGTTTAAATATACACAGTTTTGTTAAAATTTACATATGTTTAGCCACAAAGGTTATTGTTAAAAGTCTTTGAAAGCTACCGATGACCTCAGAAACAATAGTTTTTCAATTATGCGTAGCTGTAGTGTTGAAAAGGTTAAGTAGACTCAGAGTTTGCATGTTCACAAAATTGTTTAGTTCTCGTCAAACACTATGTGAAATTATGTAACGAAAGCTGTATGAAGAAATACTGAAATTGAACTTACGGATATAATATTATTTTCATATCATTATAACCTACATGTTTTGTGCTTAAAAACGATATAAAATACACAAACATACCTAAGTAAATCTCCCTCTATTTAAGAAAGCGAATCAAACTGTTTGCCTGCGCATAAGCAAAGCATAAACACAGCTTTACCTTATCAAGCGATTAACGCTCTTAACACAAGAATTTAAAGTTGATTTTTGCTTGATACTAAGGATGTAGACACACCTTCACCTTGTCAAGCAATTAACTCTCTTAACACAAGACATTAAAGTTGGTTTTTCCTTGATGTTAAGTTAAGGATGTAGAGATAAAGACAGGAAATCCAAGCAGATGCTTTGATAAGAGACCTGTTAGGTCTTAAAGCAAACATTAACATATGGTGTTAACTTGAAATGTAATAATTTGTGATTTTTATGTACCTACTTAATGTACGTAAATTCTTGCAGAAAAAATGGTCACACAAATGCCGGGTGTCGATTTCAGACTAATGTTACGAGAAAAAAAATAACAACCCAAAAAAAACTGGTAAGCTGTGTTTAATCAGCTAAGTGTATTAGATTTTTATTTTTTCAAAAAAATCTACAGCTTGTATTACCTTGTGTATCTTTAACACGAATAATATTTATTTCCCTTTTTTGTAAATTTCTGATTACACCCACATCTGCATCCTACTAAATTAAAGAAAATTATGCAAATCATGCTTAATTTTTGACAAAAAAAAAAATCTGTACGCCGTTTTTTCGTTTGGCGTTTACGTTGACATAAAAAAAAACGTTGGTTTTGCAAAACATACTTAATATTTAAAATGACAAAAGAGAAAATGCCGTTTCTTGTTTGAGGTCGCCATATTGGGTTTGTTCTTTTTAAAACAAGGTCATATTTGACAAGCAATATTACAATGCCTAGAACCTAGAATATTTTTCAAACAATAGGTTTTTGCACGGATGTGACGTACGCCTGTTTGTCAGTATGAGCAATTTCAAGGCAAAATCAAGGTTATATCACTTTTGTTGATCGTGTGTTATTTTTAGTTTTATCATTTTTGCTGGGGAGTTTGTTGCGCCACTTCTTCTTCCCAGCAATAACACATAGGAAGTGGTGCCGTTTTGGGGGCTGTCTTTTGCAAATTTTGACGTTCAAAAAGTGTTGTTTTGCAGTCAAGTTTGAATTAATGATTTTTATGATAGTTGTAAGGTTTTGAAATATTTTTAAAGAATAATAAATAGATAAACAAACCAAAGAAAAAACCCGCCAAAGATAAGGGTTATTTCCGAATGCCTTACTAGAGGATATTCTACGCTGATTTTCTGGCACTGTCAACTCGGTACGTAAGTTGACATTTAAATCCGAGCTACCGATTTATTGCCGATCGGAATGTGTCGCGCGTAAAAAAACCGAATGTGGAATCCGCTAGTGTGAAAGTGTTGCATATTTTGTCATTTTTTGGTTCTGAAAACGAGTCTTTTTTGACCAAGATAACTAGAATAGTCAACCTTTACCAAATCTTCTAGGAAAAGCTCTAGGTAATGTTTATTATGCAACTGTTCCTATCCGATATTGGGTTTTCAGTTGAAAGATTTCGTAAATAAACAAACTTTCGCCCGGCCAGTCTGGTGGGCTATTTTCGGACAAATAACAAAGGGAATTGTTGGGTACATTATGTTTATGTTAAAGTCTGTTTTCACAATCATGAAAGGGTTAAGACTGATTTAGATGTTGAATAGTTTGATTAGTTCAAATAACTTGCTTCCTTATTCAAATTAGATGGGTTGGGTATGACAGCTGGGTAAGACATGGAATAGATTTTATTTAAGCCCGCAAATAATAAAGTGCTTTAAGATGGACTAGATTCTTAAGCTATTGTTAAATAGAAATATATAATTATATGTAAACGTCAGCTTTTAGGTGCCTAAAAGTAAATTGATCACTAAACAGCAGCTCAACAAAACAGCCTTCACATAGACAGTAACTCCATGGAAAATACAAATATGAAGACCGTAAAACCGACTAAATATTATGAACATTTACCAAACTGCCGTTATGTCCAAAACGTCCATCGTTAACCAGCAAAACGGCTGATATACTGAGCTGCTACTTAATTACGGTTTTACAAATTAAAGCTTTTTATTTTAAACGGGGTTAGCACGCAGCAATATAATTATTAGCGGCAAGTAAATATTCTCTTTCCAATCACGGAAACTTACACACAGAGGAAGTTATCATCCTCCGAGCCTTTTTCCCAATTATGTTGGGGTCGGCTTCCAGTTTAACCGGATTCAGAAGAGTACTTTACAAGAAGCGACTGCCTATCTGACCTCCTCAACCCAGTTACCCGGGCAACCCAATACCCCATGGTTAGACTGGTGTCAGACTTACTAGCGTCTGACTACCCGTCACAGAGACTGTACAGAGGAAGTCGTAATGACTAAGATGGTTGGTCACTCATCGTATGATTTATTGACGTTCTGTGGATTTCAATAAAAGATTTATCCATGGTTTTGCCAATAGAGATTAAAAACAAAATTATATGAAGCTTATGACAAAATTCAATATCTAATCGCAAAACTATTTATTTGGTTAACCACGAAAATAGCATCTATCAATATACTTGTATCATTTCTCTCAACCAATTAAAAACAAATCTAGTCTAAACATAACCTACTAGTGTCAAGCAATACCGGCTTCCGACAAATGACAGACATACAGACAGACAGATCTGTCAGATTAATAGACAAGCTTGACGTATGTTTTTATAATTTTACTTTTGCTACTACTTTTAATAGGAATAAAGTAGCCTACTTAAGTAGATATGTATTTTAGGACGCAAAATTAGTGAAATTTCAAAAAAAAAAATAATCAATACTCAATTCTTTATTAGCATTCCATATGTTATACAGGTGGTATATTATGATTAGAAACAATATGGACCCTATAAGGCACAGCATAAACATATGTGTAAGCACATAATTATGTTTGAGACTAATTTTTTTTAATCTATAGACACACAGATTACTGAAACCTTCTTATTAATATACATACGCGGATTGAATTATACCAAGGAATAACCATACATTTTCATCGGTTAAATTGCACCGAAATATCAATAAAAGTAAGAGTTTTTCAATCGGCCCAGTGGTTCCTGAGATTAAAACGTTCAAGTAAACACTTTAACAGCATAATACAGAGATTACATATCATCATAATAATCATAGATTCAAAATCCCTCTTACATTAGTTCGATCGAGTTTTATGTTCAAGACCAGATTTATAAAACTGCAATAGTCTATTAAAACTAACTGATAAACATTCACAACTGCAATTAGCACTCGCAATAAAGTTAAACTTAACCGCATACTAAGTAAATGCTTAGTTCTCGCAAACATGACTATTAAAAGTGCTGTAGAATGTTGCTTAACTTAGTAATTGAAAGAAAACATTGTAGGATGTATCTTTACTTATATTATAAATGCAGAACTAAGATGTTTGTTTCCGTCCCTTCTACGCAAAAAGGCGTGAAAGCGCGACAAACAGACTGACGAGATAATTTTGCGTTTATATATTATTAAGAATAATACTATAAATACTAGAGTAGGTAAGACCTAGGGCTCGGGTATTTGGTTTGAGGAGGTCAGATAGTCGCTCCTTGTAAAACACTGGTACTCATCTACATTCCCCTAAGACTGGAAGCCGACCACAACATAGTTCGGAAAAGGTTAGACAGATGACTGAATTAGGTAAGTGATTTTTGTTACTCGCAAGGCCTAAAGATGATGACTCACTCACGATGATGATCAAATCACAACAGAAAAGCGATTGATCTTTCCGATTTCACAAATATTCAAAGGATAAATAAGTCAAAATGTTTTCTCAGTTCTGAAATAATGCAGCTATTATTTCATCTGATCTCTATCGGGCCGTCAATATGAACTGTCAAGTCAGACTCACTCAGCGCAGTGCAAATACCACTTCGCTGCTTGTTGGTTAAGATTGGTGCACACTGATGTGGTACGGGAAAGATTTTAGATTTAAAATATATATTTTTAATTTATTCGAGATTTTAAATACAAATAAACTCAAAATGTAATCAGGCGAAATGTCAGTAATTATGACACAAGGAATTACTTCCCGAATATGGCTAAAAACAGTAGTGAGTGGTTTAGCCTTAAAGTCTTTTTGTCATAGCATTCATTAAACTACATTTAGTAGTTTAAGGGCGTAAGAGTGGCAACTAGAGCCTTATATACTTTCGCGTTTATAACATTTATTAAGTAGCATAAAAAAACAAATGTATCTTAAAGTTACCACTGTTTCTGCTAAAAATATTGCGTTACAGAGGATTTAAAAGGTGATTGAAACCTCTAGTTTAAACATACACAAATACCAGAAACGCGTCATAAGATCATTGCGTTATTTTTTGGCACACTATTCGAAATCAGCCTTTAAGCGTACCAATACATACTTTAAATAAAAATCTTTTCGTGTACCACATCATTGAACACCACCCTTAAAAATGGCATTTCGATATTTTTTACAAAACTCGGTCCAAGTTTGAATTGGATCGATCAGTGCTCGCTCTTGCTAAGTAACTACTTTATATTTAGGTCAGCTTCTATCTTTCTTGGCCTTAAAGTGTAAATAATCTTGGCACGTCATACTAATGTTAGAAATGGGAAAATGTTGCTGTTCGTTGAACTTATTTTTGTAAAAAAAATTGTGAAGAAAATTGATGTATAGAAAGAAGGTTTTTCTATTGATTCTTAATTATCTATTTTACTTATATAGTTTCATAATTTATTATAACAATAGGGTGTATTTATATATTTTTTTATGAAACTTCATGTACAAAAAAAAAGTATATATTGGCGGACATAATGAGAAAAGTCATTCTCTACAGGTCAACCATCGGGTTAAAGGGAGATAAAAATAGTAAGTACAAAAAAATATGAAAAAAATAAATAATTATAAGCAAATACATACTTGAACAAAAAAAAACAAAATAATTGAATACATTTTCAATTTTCGTATAATATGATATTCCATTCCATCTCATTGTACCATATATTTTTGTTTCTCACACTGTGTTGCCACGTGGCAACAAGGGACACAAAAATAACAAATATTACTATAGAAAACACCACTTCTAATACACTTAATATCTTGATATTATTAATAAGGACCAAGAAATCGCAAAACAAAAAAACTTGCTTAATAATCTTATGTTGTTTACTAAGAAAAACATTATTTGGGGACCCGCAGTTATTGAATACGGTTGAGGAAAACGGTTGTGAAATAAATCATTCAAAGTTCTAATATAATAATATCCTAGATAGTAAACACCGTGCCTTATTTTCGAAGGGCCTCATAGAGTCACTTTTTTGGTCGTAGGAAATCATCAAATGACTCTTCCCGCCGTGAGTGCAGCGTGAGGGAGTGTCAGACTCTTACTGACTAAAACCCATCATGTTCCTTTTGGAGCCCTTTGTGTACCAGCGCCGCGGTAACTCAGGCGAACAATCCCGCAGCAATAGATCACTTCCCAGCGTATAAGCATGTCATGGGGAGGAATGAGGATCATGTTATGGGTAACATCTTGAAGGGATGTAGAGGAAGAGTATAAAAAGAACCAATGGGCAGACTGTGAAAGTCAATATGGCTAAAGAAGTTTGGAAGAAGATGGAAATAGCAGGATTTTTAGACTGTTGTTGGGCAAAAGGTGAATCTTATATCCTGTAACTCTCAAGGAGGTATATATACGAGTGCAAAAAAGGGATACAAAAAATTTACTTTTTTGACTTAATCCAACAACGTAATTTAAGTAATTTAATATAATAAATGCCAGGCATGGAAACTTATCACCATGTCTGATTCACATTTAACCTACAAAAGAAGAAGAAAAAAGAGCCGTTTTAGTCCCCAAGCTGATTGAGTGTCCCCAAAGCCTTAAGAAGCAAGACAAAAGTTCAAAGTTACGATTAGTTAAATCAAAAAGTTATTATTTCATGCAATTTCTTCAGTAGGTCAAAGATGAAAAGATTTTCATGAAGGAAAACATACAGTTTTATAGTTTTTTAACAGTAACTAGCTTCCGCCAGTGGTTTCACCCGCTCCCGAAGGACCTACTTTCCGAACACTAAATATTGTAATAAGTTTGTTTATTACTTCTTCAAGAGAAAATAGCTGAACGGATTTTGATGATGCTGGGCATTAATTTAGCTGATAAGTATACAATATGGCATGAAAATAACATACATATTTTATAGCTTTTCGACGCGCAAACTTAGCAATAATGTAGCTTTACAAAAGAGTAGCAAATAGGTTATTTTTTATCAAAGTGCTGGAAGTATACTTGAGTTAGTATACATCAAAAATACTTGTCATAAAGAACAAAGGAGCACGTTAATGTTATCACATGCCTGTACCAAACACGCTGGGAGTCAATCTGTGGATAATATTAGTCTTCACCAACAAATCCACTGTTTTTATCATTTACGAACAGACGGACATAAGACAGAAAACTTGCAGAAGTACTAGTATATTTTGTCTTTGGTCAAAATAATAAATATTATTCTCAAAACCTCTTACAATTTGCAGTACTTGGTAATCTAATTTTATGTAATAAAGCTGACGTATAATGCTGTTTGTTTTTTGAACGCTCCAATTTCAGGAACTACAATACCGATTTGGAAAAACAAAGCAATATTAGATATCCCATAAATCGAGGAAGCCTATAGATAGGCTTTTTTTCCGGGAGCGCGAAATAGTTCTCACAACTCGCAGAATTACACAATAAGCACAACTCATATAAAAAAAAACTGACTGTGACTAAACAAAAACAAAGCATTTCAAAAATACGAAATCCACAAAAAAAATTAAAGAAAAAAAAAACAAAAAATCTCATTTCCACTTAACCTCACTAACCCTGTATTTTTAACCGCGCGATATTTCCAACCAAAGCACAGTGATTCACTCTAAGGCCATAAATCGAAAAATGTCATTGGCTTATTCCCATTAGATCTACTTACTAAGTGATTAACAAGTTTAGAAGCTTCCGAAAACTCTAAATACCCGTGTCATAAGGTCAACTTATTAACCACTTTTGTGCATCGGAAGTTAGCGCACCTCGAGTCTAATTATCGCAACGTGTGTGTCATCAAAACTTAACACTTTGTTTTTGAGTGTCACTATTCTAAATCAAGTGTTTACGTATGGTGACAGTATGGAGGTCAAAGACCAAGGTATGTACTTCTATTATCAACTACTTTTTTATTTTTTTTAATGCGCTTAATATTTTATTTTATTTTTTTATTGAAGGTAGCGTTTTTGAAGATTTGTTTGGTATACTTTGATTTCATTTGGACCTATAACTTTTTGCTGCTCAGTGCTGCACTTGAGGCAAATGTTTTTCGAATAAAGAGGATGTTCTTATAAAACCATATAAGTTTCATCTGCATCTTTTTGCCCCTTCTTGGGTTAAAGGAGTGTCAAAGTATGCATGTCCATTGTATTGAAAAAACTTTATATTTTAAGTTCAGCTTTCATGTTGTTTTAGGTAAAGCTTTCAAATGTTCTGTTTCGAGGACGACTATTTTTGACATTTGGCACTCTAAAGAGGGTAGTCCAAATGAAAAATGTAACATGTCCTGAATACTTTGACCGAAACATCGTGCCTTTCGGATGACATCGGAAATATCAAACTAGAGACTTTAAGTAATAAAATTATGAATGTATATGAACGAATTTCTCATTATTGGGCAAAATCAAATCGTAGTAGGTCTAAGCTTATAGAGAAATATTCAGATTGGCTGAATGTAGTTGAAAATATTGATGTAGAGCGAATTGAGTTACATGTATCTCAGGGCCCCGATTCTCCTAAGTTAATAATGTCAAAATCGGATAGAAATCGAATCGCAATATGATCGTAATAGCAGTTTTAACCATATCGGGCATTCTGCTACTAATAAAAGACCAATCGTATTCGATTGACATTTGATTGGTGTGCGATTGGTCTGCTATTTTGATGATTTTGGTCTATACGGCAGTTTGCTGTACAATAATTTTGCAATCGTAAATCATTTGCAGACACAATGATTTATTATTGAATGACAGAAAAGGATAAAAACGTTTATTTCAAAGAAAAAATAGCGGAATGCCACATACGCTTCAATCGTAATCGAGTCGGGATTGGATCTCAGTCGAATCGAGTCGAACGTCAATCGAATGGCGCTAAAGTAAAATTAGGAGAATCGGGTCCCTGAAGTCTGACAAAGTTCCAACCATCAACTTCTTCATTCCTCCTTCCTAACAAGTTTACGAAAGTTACCTGTCAAAAACAAAAGGTGTACTATCAAAATTTGTACTAGATTTGTTATCTGTTTGTAGTAAATACTTTTGAGCTTGAATGTATTCTGGTATATTTTGTGTTTTGTGTGTATTTCCAAAAATGGTTGTTCATGTATTTTTGCTATTTTATTTTATTCTTTTATGGTTGTTTTTAATATAAATAACCATTATTTATATCGATTTTTCATTAAAAGTCGCAGTATGACATGTTTTAGGTTTATCGTCTAAAACAAAATTACTGCGAGACATTTTTACACCTAAATAGTATGATATTTTTTTTTAAATGAATGTGGTTATGTTATAATTTTAATAATTTACACTTATCTGAACATATTTCAACGTGTAAAATAAATTAATTAAAAGTATTTGTGAGTTTCGTATTTATGGCCGCCTTTGTATGGAACGTGAATCACTGTGCAAAGCTTCGATACGCGATGAAGATTTCAGTCGACCTAAATGTCAAGGGGGAACGTCACTGCATCAGCCTACGACTTAGAGCATTGAACTAACTGGATAAGCCATTGATGCGTCTTCTTCTCTGCACTATCGTTACGGGTTAAGTCAAAACCAAGCAACGCTTGACGCGGTCGGTCCGTGGATGGACGCAAATCTTGTCATGACGAATTCTTCCGTGTTTTGGAATACATCATATATTGATAGGTCCGGCTCTCATTTGAACATCTTTGCTAGTGGTTACGGGTAGTCAGAAGCCAGATAGTGTGACAACCAGTGTTACCAAGGTCTAACTGGATTGAGGAGGTCAGATACGCAGTCGCTCCTTGTAAAAGACAGGTAGATACTCGGCTGCATCCCGTTAGACTGGAGCCCAACCCCAACATAAATAGTTGGAAAAAGATTAGGCAGATGATGAAGATGTATGATTGGTATGATGATATGGTTGTGTGTCAATGTTCTTGTGTGTATTATGAAAATGCATCAGTTATCTATCACTATTTATTGCGTTGCCACTCCCCTGAGCGTTAATTGACAGACTTTTTTCACCTAGAGATGATGCTCACGACGCGGCGACTCCTCCAGTTGTTTAAATGATGCTTAGAACGTTTGAGAGCCTACTAGAACAAATATTAGTAAAGCGAATAGATACGCCGTGCATGTGATCTGTCCGCAACAAAGTCAGTTCTGCATCTGTTTGTTTGTTTGTTTAGTTTATGTGGTGCGGTAGGTTTTATTGGATTGTTGAAGTTTTTGCTGTGGAAAGTGAGGTATTTTGTTTTGAGGATTTAAATTGTGACGATTGTTGTTAAGGATGGGGGGGGGGGGTAGACTGAACTGATTGATTTTTATACATGGGCAAGGAAGTAAAGGCCTCCTAACATAAGGAAAGTAAAGGAATTGTAAAATAAGTAGACGAATTCTCTAAGAAAGAAATAAGATTAAGACGCAGGTATAATACACATAAATATCCGGATCTAAATGCACAAACCCTTCTTAGGTACTTAAGTCGAAAGATTAAAAAAAAAATACAAATCATACTTATGTAAAGTAGGAATAGCTCCTATACATACAAAACTTATTTTTATCTATGTACCTAATGTATAATGTGGAAAATACTCCTCAAATAAATGAAATTCCCTATTTCTATATCGTTAGACTTCTGCATCTAACCTGTATTATGGTCCAAAAAAGTTGTAGGAATGAAAAATAGCTTCCTCGGGGTTGAGGTTTTTACAGGGCGCGGGGTCTTGTCGACACCTTTTGTTTCAAAAGACCCCTTTTTAGGATAAAGAGGGTTGATTTGTCGGATCCCATAACAGGAGGTCAAATTTTAATGGGAATAAAATTGTGGATTTTTTGAATGTAAAAATTATGAGGGTTTTTTGATGTATTTTTTTTGTTTGAGGTGGTGTTGAGTCTTTTCGTGTGATATGAAAAGGGTGTTATGTTTTCAGTATTTATTTATTAAATGCCTGTTAATTAATTTTGTTGCTCACATTGTTTTGATGACGGGAATATCATCGGTGTAAAGATTTTTTTTACGTTTAGCTACTCAATCTGCAAAGTACTTTATAAGTACTGAAAACTTTTTAAAGAAAATTATTTAAAAACCACATCGCAATTGGTAATATTCCAATTTTAGAGGATTCCTATATTTTTTTATTCCAGCGAGATCAGTTTCAAATACAAGCGCAGGTATGTTTATTCGTGTAATTTCTCTAAAAATATTAATTACTAGCTTTTCCTCCGCTTACCACTTTAAGCAGTCGGATAAAAAGGGGACGTAAGTCCTTATTCGAGCTCTAAATTTTTCCAACCAAATTCAATTTTGAATCTATTCAGCGGTTTCGCGTTTATGACATTAGCAAGAATTTAAAATTAGAATCACACGTTGTACAATTCACACTCTCGACTTATTACGTTCTCAACTTAAATACATTCTCACACAACAAAAGTACAAAACCCTCTTCAAAACGCCAGCTTCACAAAACCCTTTCGTTCGAAATTCCAAATTCAAAATTTGAAATTTCAAACCCCGTTCAAAGAGCGAATGAACCGGAACCAAAAGAGCGGGCGAGTGAAGTAGAGAACGAACGAACGAACGAACGTACTCTTATTACATCATGTCCTGCAGAATTCATTGGAACTGCCAGCCGTTGGATACATTCGGTCGTTTATTTTAAAAATGCTATGTTACTTATGTATGAAAGAGGTTTTACGAAGAAGTGCATAGATATATAGTTTTTTTTTATGATATTGGGGACTTTCGAAAATGAAATTCTTGACGCATGTGTTTTATTTCTAAGCTTGTATTATATGGGATTGTTCGAAAGAGTTACCGCGGCCCTGGTACATAAAAGGCCTACGACGGAACACGACGGTTTTTAGTCAGTTAAGCTTGGGTTTCCTAGGAAAGCGGTGCCGTCATATAGCGGCCGTCTTATTACGGACGCAAATAGACGGTCGTCTTTACGGTGATTACATGTGGAAAGTTCCACGGCCGTTTTAACACACCGTCATGAACTTTTTGTTCGTTGTATCATACTTACTAACCTGTTTTATTTAATACTAGCTGTTGCCCGCGACTTCGTCTGCGTGAGCAGTATAGAATTTCCAATTTCGTTTATTTAATCATTCATTGCTCAACCCCCGTAGGTGATAGCGTGATATTATATAGCCTATGTGTTGAACCGGCCTCCAGGTAATAGTCCTGCAAAATTTTATTTAAATCCATGCAGTACTTTTTGAGTTTATCCGGGACAAACATACAGACAAACAGATAAACAGACATACAGACAAAAATTCTAAAAACTACATATTTGGGTTCAGAATCGATTATGGATCACCCCCCAAGTATTCTTTTAAAAAAATATTCAATGTACAGTTTTGACTTTCCTATCATTTTATTATATGTATAGATTTCTCAAATTTCACAACACCAATTCTGTTTTAGTTGACTTTTCTATAATCTTTACTTTTTATGTTAGATATTGCCTTCGTGGTTTCGAACGAAATCTATTAAAATTTCGTCGTCCTCGCTGCTCCAAGAGTTGTAACAAATTTTTGACGTTGTTCCGAAAAAAAAAAACACAAATACGTATTAAAAAAGCTTCACCGCTTTCAATAAAACGTTCACCAAACTATCTGACACCGTCAAGACGGCCGTCATGCAAATGGCGGCACCGCTTTTTGAAGTTACGGCATCAGTTACCGCTCTCTAGGAAACCGCTCCATTTTGTTTACATAGACAACGTTCTGGTGATGTCTTTCACCGCTGTATTACGGTCGCTATATGACGGCACCGCTTTCCTAGGAAACCAAAGCTTAAGAGTCTGACACTCCGCTGCTAACCGCTGCTAACCCCCAGCGGGAGGGGTCATTTGATGATTTTTGACGTCGTTAAAAAAAAGCTTGTATTATATTTATCTACAACATCATACTGCTATGTATGCATAATCAGTTTTTTGTTTGTTTATTTGTGCCCTAAATGCTCCGAAACTACTGAATCGATTTGAAAAATTCTTTCACAGAGCTACACTCTTCCTGAGTAACATAGGCTATATTTTATCCCGGTATAGGCAGAAGTTCCTGGTAAAACCGCGGGAAAAAGACTAAAGTACGATATAACTATTAGTAATTTCGTGGAAGACTGTCCTCGACATTTTATCTAAACCATTAATTACAAGTTCCCCCAGTTAGTGTAAGAATTGTTATTCTTAATTGAACGCGTCCATCATCGTTTATTTTATTATTTTTATCCCAGTTTATAGTGTTTCTTTTATTTTTTTTTGTGTTATTAAATTAATTGTATTAACCGTTTTAGGAGGAACTCGTGGGAGTAAAAGCCACACGGGTCGGGAATGGGTGACCATCTTGTCATGGAGAATTCTTCCAAGTTTTCGAAAGGCACGTTAAATTGGCTGTCAGAGGCCAGAAAGTCAGTCAACCAGTTTTACAAACGCGTATGGGAATCGTAGGTAACTGGGTTGAGGTCAGATAGGCATATGATTATAGGTACTGGAAATCTGGCCAAGGTCGCCTGGAAGCAGTGGATGCGGGTTGCTGAAGATCGAGGCAGCAGTCCAGCAGTGGACGTCTTTCTACAGAAACGACGATACCAGAAACTGATACAATGATGATGACTTTGTATTCAAGTAAATAACAGTATTCACACTGCACCTACTTATTTCCTATTCCAATCACAAAACAGACACAAAGTCTATTCGCCTAATACGATCCTATACATACTACATACCCCGGATCCGCTTAATATCATACTGCATGTAATAACTTTCTCACTAATATAAGGCTTTGTATTCAAAGCATGATTTTATGCATGAATCCGCATCGGATGCATCTCGATTAGAACTGAACTAAAGGACCGATTGCACTAAAACCACTAATTAGGCTCGGATTAAGTTGATCTCGGTTTAAGTCAGGTCTTTCTATGAAAGAACAAGTTAGTATTAAAAAACATACAGAAATAAAATTGAATGTGGATGTCTCATTATATTCTGAATACTAGATTAATATTCCTTTATGTAAGCCAAAGGTTTTAAAGTGTTAATGCCTTTGGCTGTCGTCACGGGAAGTCAATAGCCAGAAAGTCTGACAAACTCTTACCATGCAGTATTGGGTTGCATCAGTTGCATGGGTCACTGGGTTGAGGAGCTCAGATAGGCAGTCATCATCATCATCATCATCAGCCTATCGCAGGCCACTGCTGGACATAGGCCTCTCCAGATAGGCAGTCGCTCCTTATAAATTAGTTCTCATAACATTTTTGTAAAAAGATTAGAGAGATTATTCAAAAAATTGGCAGGGACCAAACCACGATCCGTCTAACCTGATGCAGCTAAGTGCCAGTGTTTTACAAGGAGCGACAGTCTATCTAACCTAGTTTCCTGGGCAACTCGATACCCCTGGGTAAGACTGGTTATTAGACTTACTGGACTCTGACTACCAGTAATGAATGCTAAATATGTTCAAATGACAACCCAAACCTTTATTCCGAGAGTGCAGTTGGGCAAAGAGTAGACAGGTAAATTTCGAGATGACTGCAGATAGAAGAGTATGGAAGGAGAAAACATGCTGCGCCGACCACAAATAATATTGAGATAAGGGCAGGAGGATGATGATGATGACAATGGAACTAAATCGTAGTTTAAAATAAAGTTAATAATGCTCAATTGTGGATTGAACCTTTAGCTTTTTATAGCGGACTAGTGAAATCAAGTTCCGTTAATTCCTGTGGCCTAGATTAATGAATCGAATTCACTAAAGTGCACTGATTGTGTTTCGGCAAACTGCCAACTACTGACTTTGTGATTCCGTGTCACAAAGCGTAAATAATGCCTGCAGTGTCTGTTGTTTTAGTTCTAATTATTTATTTTAGGTCGAATTAAGGGATTTTATATAATATGGGATTAGGTGAGTTGAAACTGGGGAGTTTGTTCCACCTTTTCTTCTTGCCGTCAAAAACACATAGAAAGTGGTGACGAGCAGGCGTTTTTGGGTGCTGTCTTTACTAAAGTCGTTGTTGGTAATGTGCTTATTCTCAGCCTACTTTAAATAAGTTACTTTTTTCTTTATCGTTTAGTTCTGAGTTTTTATTAATTCATCAATTCCACACGTCTATAGCTCGAAAGTGTACTAAAAATTAAATAGTAAAGAGCAGAACCAAATTAAAAAAATATATCATAAGGCGTAAGAATAGCATCTAAGTTGTTAATTAAACTAAGTTTAAATATTTTCATGTAAAAAAATATGGTGAACGTCGACCTTTCTAGCCACAAATAACAACATAACACTTCTTTTCAGAGTAAAAACAGGTAGCCTGTTATTATATAGTATCCAGAATTACTTACATAGCAGAAACTTCACCATATACCTTAGAATACCTACGTCAGACTTAGTAAAGTCTAACATATTTGTCAGACGGTAAAGTACTGAGAATTCTGACTGCAAGCCGACCGCAACCCAGTTGTAACACTAAGCTGACGACCCGGTTTTGTCTGTGACTGTGTGGCTGTAGGATTGTTAGACTTATTAGATATAGTTAGCCATGTGTTTCACGTGGTTTCACTCACGACTCCTTTGTTATAAGTAGCTTATAAACTAAGTTTAATGTATTCTAGTTTCCGAAGCAACTACATACTTCATATCTTCGGAAAAATACAATTGCGAATCATCTTATTCGGTTCAGCAGCTCAATTTGAAGGCATAATAAAAGAACTGTATTTTCCATTAATTTTAAGATAATCGTCAAACCATAAGAATAAATTATTTGATATTGGATAAAGGAAGGTCTTGGTCATGATGGAGAGGCAGGGGTAGATCGAGGAAAAGATGGATTGATTGCCTGAATGAGGACATGAATAAGAACGGAGTGGATGTTAGTACGACGTCTGACAGAGAGGTATGGAAGAAAAATACAGACCCTAAATGACTTGGGAACACGGCAGGAAGAAGAAGGATAAAGAATGGTCTTGTAACAGCTTAGTTCTTTGTTCGTTCAATCTAAATTCACCCTTGGATTAAACAGATCTTAACCATACTCGTCAGTTACCAAAGAACGGAACGCAACCTAGTTGTAAGACTAATCTGACGACTCGGCTTTGTCCGAGTCTGACGTGAGGCTCTCCATGCAAACGTTTGCACTCCATTTCGTCTTGTTAGGGAGAACTAAATGTGTCATACGGTTTTACCCGGATTCCTAAGGTATATAGTACTATTTACTAGCTAAGCTTCAAGCTATTTGAGGAAATAAGTATCTGATAGCAATGGTACATAGATAATATTTGCTAGTTAAGTTCAAGCTATTTGTCCCGACATTATTATATTATTTTATTATTATTTGAGGAAATATCCAATAAGAATGGTACATAGGTGGTATTTCCTAGCTTAGCTTCGAGCTATTTATGCATTATTAGTAGGTATACCAAGTAAAAGGCAGTCTGGTTAGTCAGATTTTAAACTGTCTATACCCACCGAAAGTAGTTTGGTAGTTTTTAGTGACAACGTAATTAATATAAACATGAAAAACACAGTGATACTTTGACATCAAAATATTGGCAAGGATAAGTGAACAGGGTAGGATATTAAATAAAGTATGTAAAGATAGTGACATTCCCATACCAATTTCATAAAAATAGAGAAAGAAACAATAATTTAGTCCTTGTTTATTTTTAGGTAGCTTGGCGTGTCAGTAGTTATTATGATCGCCAAAAATGTTGTTTTCTTGCTTGGTTAATTTCGAAATTTTCCAAGCTATTACGCAGTTTAAGGTTACAGACATTATTTAAACGACCCTAGACACGATGTTACCAAATTCTTTAGGTAATAACCAAAATAGTTTTCAGTATCTGAAAGCTGAAAGATAATTACTTACTTGCTTTTCAGTTACGAAATTTTAACCAATATCCAAACAGGAGGACATTTTTAATCATTTGCATTTTTGCTTTGGTTATCATAACACTCACATGCACCATACCTAATATTTTAACTGCACTTTATCTTTAACTTAACTTTATCTACTAAAGCACTAATGTTTGTTACTTTTTCACGCGACAACAGCTGAATGGATTTTGATGAAACTTGACAGTAATCTAGCGTATAGGTTCATCAAAATAACATATAAGCTAAACCAACAAAAGCTATTGTCAAAATAAATCACGATGATTTTTCAGTAACTAGATCTGTACCTACATATATTTGTCAATACTCTACTGTCATACATAAAAATTGACTTATTCTACATTTATCGAGTATACAAATACTATGTATTTCAACTCATAGTAGAGTTACTGATATCCAATTCATTCAACACCTATCAACTGTCTCATTACATAGCCTATGTCAGACACACAGACATATTGAGTCTGTACCCATATGGTTTTAAGCCTAACCATGTCGGCATTGGTTAAAATAACCAATAACATTTGAGGATAATCTTTTAACTAGGTTTATTGGTTTTGATGGATTTTAGCAGTGATTTTGACATCTCCTATATCATTTGAGTAAGCACTCTCTTGTGCGTTCGTTGTAGTTAATTTCTGAGATAAGGTAAGCAGTGGTTCCTTGTAAAACACTAGTAGGTACTCAGCTGCATCCAGCGAGACTGAAAGCCGTCCCCAACATTGGGAAATGGCTAGGCAGATAAAGAAGTATTCATATTCGCATTTTTTTTTTTTTACTAACAGGTATACAATTTATGTACTTGAACTACGGTTATATTTAAGTGAAATTGACAATCTATACTAATATTATAAAGAGGAAAACTTTGTTTGTTTTTTTGTTTGGTTGTAATGAATAGGCTCAAAAACTACTGGACAGTTTTTTTAAAATTCTTTCACCATTCGAAAGCTACATTATCCACGAGTGACATAGGCTATATTTTATCCCGGTACGGGCAGTAGTTACCACGGGACGCGGGTGAAACCGCGGGAAAACGGCTAGTTACGGAATATAATGGGGTCAAACCATTTATGAATGGAACTATACCAGTAACTATTAATAATGTTTCTTACTTTAACTTTCTTAAAGGTCAAAAACAAATCCTATGTAATTTTCTTCTTCCGTGAATACATGAACTAGTCATTTATAAAATGCCTTTGATTTGCCTAGTTTAATTATTTCGAAATATCATTTTTAATAATAGGATTGTAGATGGTAGCTTAGTTATTTTGCTATTATAACATCGTTATAAAGTTTATAAGTCAAGAAGCGTAGAGTATTTCCGCCATTGTTTTCATACGTAATCTACTTATCTTTTTTGTAACTAGGTATATAATGATAAAGATAAAAAATATATGTTACATAAAAACTACTAGGGTCTACTTAAATTGGATTTTCTAAATAGGTTTTGAAAACTATTAATGCATTTTCATTTATTGTAATCCAGCTCATTATTGTCAAGTTTCATCAAAATCTGTTCATGAAAATAATATAATGTCAACTTTCGCAAGCATGAAAACGTATAAAAACAATAGATTGATCCGTACCTGATAAAAATCAACCCGACGACCGGAAAACGTGGTTTATAGGTAAAACGAGAGAAAATGGTCAGAAATGCATTTTTATTCTCACTGGGACAGAAATATGGACAAAGTTTCTACATGGAACAAATATTTCAGACTTCTATCTGAAACGTGCTTGCAAAACTGTACAGGAGAAAATTTTGAAGTTTTTAAGACTACTCAGTGTTCAAAGTACGACTAGAGAATGTTTATTTTGGTTTCCTAGGTACCTTCTTTTTTTTAACGACGTCAAAAATCATCAAAAACCCCTCCTGCTGTGGGTTAGCAGCGGTGAGGGAGTGTCAGACTCTTACTGACTAAAAACCGTCGTGTTCCGTCGTAGGCCTTTTATGTACCAGGGCCGTGATAACTTTTTCGAACAATCCCGTCCTAGGTATCTACTTAGAGGTTAAAACATGACTTTTGACAATAATTATTCAGGTTCGATGCTCGGGTAGGATAAAAATGTTATCGAATTTTTTCATTCTGTTTTCACTTATTCGACGTTTATACTGAGCTCAGTAAGAATTTTATTCCGAAATAAAAAAATGGACGTATGAAGGAATGCTTTTTAATTTTATATGGTTTGTTTACATAGGTACAATTTATTAAAATAGGTATGTGCTAAATGGAATACCTACCAATAATACCAAGTATCCGATGAAAATAACACTTAAAACTTTGCATTACAACATTCCGTATTCCTACTAACCTTATTTTATTTAAGCTCCCAGGTACTTTCGTAACCTAATTAAATATCTAAGAAATAGCACCAAGCATTTTTCTCGAGAAAATACCTCACTTTTTCTTTTAGGAAGCAAATTAAGTGCGCCTACGCAAAAAATGTTCAAGCAAGTTGCAAATAGGTGTTACTTAAGTACCTATCTATCTTTTATTTTTATCTTTAGAAAAGTTCTGAGACCTTTGACGTTATGTCTTTAAGTACCTAAATATAGGAAAGAAAGATTATTTTGAACAATACATAGGTAGCTTCAACTTATTTTTAGATTGTTTTGTACATACATAGGTACATACGGTACCTATACATGTATGTACTTATGTTGAAATACCATGTAGGTACGGTACCTACAAATATAAAGACAATTTATTTGTAAAACACGAGTACACAGAACAAAATTAGGTACATATAAAAGTTTCCCATTCTTAAGAATATTTATAGGTAGGTGGGTATTGGATAATAATAGGTACCCCGTACCTACATCTAGGAATTTAAAATACCTAAGTAGGTATTGATTTTCATTCATGAAATAAATCGGTTCAATAAAAAGCAAATAATGTGAATTACCTACCTGTCACAATTCCTAAGTTTCCAAAGACAAGGTTACCTTACGTCTAGAAATTTCTCTTTCACGCCATAGACAGTTAGAAATCAAGCGATAGGCCTACCTAGGCAGCTTCATAAAAATAAGTACGAGTGCCTCATTGAGAATGGCAGATTTATACGTCTATCTGGCTGGCTAGATTGTCTATAAAACGTGTAAGGCTTAATCCTCTCTTATTTCACATAAAATCGAATAGATACCTAATATATTTCATCACTAAAGTGTCCAAATAAAGCTTTATTACAGTTTACACTTACCTTATACATATACATATATCTCACAGAATACACATTATACACATACTCTCACAGAATTAGCAGTCGTAGGTAGTCTATCTATGGATCAGTAAATTCATTATGTCAGTTAGTTTTAGATTCATAACCTAGCTCTATTTATTTATCGTTAGACAAGCAATCTAAACTAATAAAGTACATAGGTAGGTATAAAGATGAAACGAGTTATGCCCGATTCGTCATTTTAGTGATTTGGCATCCATAAAAAACGTGTCCCAGTTGGTCATTCAATAAAATATTTTATTTTGCTTAGTCCCAATTGGTCATCCGTACTTTATTTTGTAAAAAGTACTGTCAACAAGATAAGCTTTACAATATTGTAATATGTTTTTTTTATTTATTTTGGTTATGTTTTTTCCGAATATGGCAAGACGCTATTAATAAAATCGCGATTTCAACGGCGTCACACACCGCACGGCCAAAACCAAAATAGCAGGATCGCATAGATCAGATGAGTAATATACCAATCAACGAGTGTCCATGGAACTGCCCACCGTGTACTAGGACCGCATAACTTACAGGAGTATAGCAGTCAAGAGTGTCAGGATTTTACGTTTTTTTCCTAATTGTAGATAAACATACTAATTTACACCATCATTCATCATTTTATGTATACAATCTCTTTGCTAGTTATGGGCCCCTGGTACTTTTGTTACCGGCACAAAAAGTATCGAGTCACATCTTCGGGTTTATAAAATGCCCATGTTGTCTTCACCTGTGTTTTAATGTAAATTTTATTATATTTATATGAGAGCTATACCTTTACCTACATCGAAGTTCTTCATTTAAAATTTCTTCTAACACTTTTATTTCTGACGGTACTCTAATACGTGAAATTTTATGCGGGTGACCAATCGGAACTCAAAATTTAACTATTAAATTATTTATTTTGCTCGAATGACAAATTGGGATTTGGTGTATGGAAAAAATAGTTGGTGACCAATCGGTACTAATGACAAATTGGGAATAACTCGATGAAACGTTGGTTGGTTTGTTTGTACCCTTAAAGCTCTGACACTACTGAACCGACTTGAAAAATTGTTTCATGTTGGAAAGCTACACTCTTCCCGAGTAACATAGGCTATATTTTATCCCGTTACTTAGACTAGTTCCCACGGGACACGGATGGAACCTAGAGAAAACGGTTACTCTAACATAAAACCACGGTAGGTACTTAACAACTTATAAATTAGTTAAATGAGAGTGACTAAAAGCTTAAGTATTTTTATACTTGGCCAATTTCTGCAGAAAACCCATAATGAGATACAATTATAGAATTCTTATTAAAATATTAAATTAAATCTGGAACGTAAGGAGTTTGGTTCACATTCCTTTTGAAAACATTGAGCCGTGAAACATAAAATGCGGAATTTCAAAATGGCAGCCACTATCAAGACTACCTAGGTATCTTTTTACGTTTTTACATTTGAAATAGATGCGCCGATAGTGATAAAACGTTAATAATTTGTTTTAAACAAATTACATTTACATAATATAACGATTAAATGCAACTTCTATGCGGGTATTCTATTAATTGAATGTTTGAATAAACGGAAATTAAAACTATGATGTTTGTTTTATTAGTTGGTATTTCCGATATTCAAGATTTTTCAAAAAATACCTAGCTTAGTAACGTTTAACAGTTTATAATACCTAACCGCAGTCTAGCCCTTATATTATCAATCATAGTAAATTGATCAGTAGGTCATTATCGAGATAGATTTTTCACCAAGATTAATGATTTTATACCTATTTGGAACACGGTATGTACCTAGGTAAATTGCGAAAAGCTATACTTTATTGCATTCCACAATGAGCGTAATTTAAAATGTAGGTACTTATAGGTAATTTGCGAAAATCAATTGCATTCTATAATGTTGATACCTAATTTAAAACAGTTGGTATGTTTTAAAAATAAAACCAATTATGAATCGTGTCTGGCACATCAGTTCGATTTTTATAGAGATAGGTACCTACCTAAATATTATTTAAATATCATCCTCCGAGCCTTTTCCCAATCATGTTGGGGTCGGCTTCCAGTCTAACCGGATTCAGCTGAGTACCAGTGCTTTACAAGAAGCGACTGCCTATCTGACCTCCTCAACCCAGTAACCCGGGCAACCCGATACCCCTTGGTTAGACTGGTGTCAGACTTACTGGCTTCTGACTACCCGTAACGACTGCCAAGGATGTTCAATGACAGCCGGGACCTACAGTTTAACGTGCCATCCGAAACACAGCCAATGGTGTCTAAGATATACTTAGAAAGTACATACAAACTTAGAAAAGTTGCATTGGTACTTGCCTGACCTGGGATCGAACCCGCGCCCTCGTACTTGAGGTTGGTCCTTTACCCACTAGGCCACCACGACTTCCTAAATATTATTTAAATAATGGAAGATTAACTGAAATAATCTCAGCATTAAAATTTGTTCATCACTTTTGTGAAGAAGTTAGCCACATCATAAATACCTACACCCGTGCGTAAGCACTCAGAAATTGATACCTACGAAAACACTATTGGAACTAGATCACTCATATTATTGGATGCCATTTAAAGTTCAAAATTCAAAACTGAGATTTGACCATGCCTACACGCCTATGTATCTGACTGAATAAATAAAATATATGACACCTACAATCTTGTTCCCGAGTCTTATCGGTTAATACCACCGATAGGCAATTTCTTGAACATGGGACGCTATGACGAGTTAGACAGGTAAGCTTAGACCATTTAAATACTTAGCAGTTGTACGCATTAAAAACAAGTAATCAAACAAACAAACCTGATTAAAACGGACACGAAAATATCCCAGAATTCTTTAACCGTCAAGTCAAACACAAACCACACCACAAATAAATCTTATTTCACACAATTCCGTCACAATAAAACATTTTGATCACACACCAAACTCCATAAAATAACCCATTTGTAGGCTAAAACTTTATACTGGTAAACGTAACACTGAAATCCATCTGTATTTCGTCAATTTTACGATGTACGTAATTTTGGTGAGAATGCGCGCGCGACGTGTCTCAACGTCCGACCGTCACGAGCGTAGAAGCCCGACTGACGTGCGCCGCAGCGAAATCGTGTAAGCTCGCACAAAAAAAATAGAGCGGGCGTTTATCGATATTCCAAATTCGAATTTTTAATTAGGGTGTAACCAACTGTTGGCTTCCTGATACTAAAAAGCTGTTAATACAATTTAATGAATGGATTTGTTTACCGTTTTTTAGTTTTAAGTTTGGTAAGTAAAATAACATTATTTCACGAAATATTTCACTGTTGAAATTTTAATTGCTGTTTTATTTTCGTGGCTGCCGAAATTAGTGTTGCGTGGTAATTAAACTTGATAAGCCTTAGGCTTTGGCGAGACCTTTTAAATATAAATGTTGTTATAATTCCTTGTTTCTTAGGCGAATATTACGAGGCGGGTTTTAGTTAGTTTATAGCTAAAAATAGGTGGCATGTCATGGCCGGTCGATTGACACGCTGTCACATCAATTTCAGTTCAGTAGTTTTCATCGGACAAGGGACTGTGCGCTTCCCATACCTACATTAGATATTAATAGGTAATTTTGCACGTTATGTTTTATACATAAAACCTTAGATTCGTCCCAAATGTTCCTCGTTTGTTATGCATAACAAATGCCCGTTTTTTGATAGTGAAAAGGATTTCTTTTTGGTAGGTATCTGATCCAAAACTATATATTTTGAACCCATTTAAAAAGAAGGAGGTTATCAGTTTGACCTGTTGGTATGTATGTTTATGTGCGGTTATCTCACGTTTAGCTGAACCGATTTTGATATGGTATTCAAAATAGTATTTGTCAGACTTACAGACTAGAAGGTGTTAGGTATTTTAGGTAGTCAGTTTTATTTTTTGTTATTAAGTAAATCAGCATCCACTTTTTATTCACTCTTTATTTTTAATGAAGGTTATATGAAAATAACTCTGTATAAAATAAAAAAAAGAGTCGTAATAAAATCTTGCAAAAAAAAATGCAAGTTATATGTATAATACGCGCAACCTAATTGACAAAGGTCCAACAGTTAAACCACTATGCCCTAGAATTAGCGTCCCTAACCAGCTGTTGCATTATTTAACGTGAACTATTCTAAACCCCGTCCTACTAGTTCAGTTCATTTAACTTGTCTGACTTCACTGGGATACCATAATAAACTCCCGTTGCTATTGCCAGGGTGTGTAATGTAAATTATGGAGACCTTTGGCTGTGGAGAGAATTAAGTTGTTATATTTGTGATTTAAATTGTTATATATGATTTATGTATTGTTGTATAGCGATTTAATCGGCTGCATCTAATTAGACTGGAAGAAGACCCCAGCACAGTTGGGAAAAGGCTAGGCAGATGAGAGCTTTTACAGCAAAATGCACTGAATTAAATACAATTAGATTTGGTGTGCAGATATGATTTTAGTGATGTTTATTATGCCTTATCTTGTAAGTCTTCCAAAGGCTATTGAGTTGACCAAGTAACTGGGTTGAGGAGGTCAGATAGGCAGTTAATCCATCTAAAACACTAGTGCACAGCTGCATCTAGTTAGACTGGCAGCCGACATGATTTTTAGGGCCCCGCAAGGCGCATTATCTATACTAATATTATAAAGAGGAAAACTTTGTTTGTTTGTTTGGTTGTAATGAATAGGCTCAAAAACTACTGGACCGTTTTTAAAAAATCTTTCACCATTCGAAAGCTACATTATCCACGAGTAACATAGGCTATATTTTATCCCGGTACGGGCAGTAGTTACCACGGAACGCGGGTGAAACCGCGGGAAAACGGCTAGTAGCTAATAAATTCGGGGAGCAACTTGAAAGTCATAAATTAATTAACATTCAATCTCAATAAAATTTCAAAGCAATCATTATTATCGACCACTGCTGTTCAAATTGGAGGTACCTCTACCTTTTAGTGCAGCGTACACTTTAACTGAATAAATAATTTTCCTAAGGAGTAGCCAATTACTACATTACTACTAGCTGTATCGATTAGATAACTACAGTTGTATCGATTTTTTTGCTGTCTTTTGTACATTTAGCTAAAGTTTACTTTTTTGAAACTGTACTAAGAATGCTAGATTTAACTTTTTCTCTCCTTTATTAGTAGATAAAGTCTCAAAAAGGCAAAAAGTGCCTCAAAACTTACAATTCTTAATTTTATTCTGAAATATTTCGATTGTGCCCGCCAGACCAGATTTTTGGAAAGGGAACGTGATGCCAAAGCCAACACAGTGAAGCCCTATTAAGATCACTTAAATGTCAATTTAAATTGTAACACAAAAGTATACAATTTATCATTACAGTTTAATACACTAAACACCCTTTACAAGGTTACAGACAAAATATTTCTTTTCCATACTAAATTACTGTGATTAAATATTTAAATACCTATCATTTATTACCTGAACCATTCGTTACAGATAAGTCGATTAAATAAATATCGAAATTAATCTTCATTATGGTACTTTTTACTACTGTACAAACGAGTACAAAAGTACACAGTCATTAAACGTTTGTTCATGGCTGGTATTTTTTTAACCTTGAATGATTGATAGCTATCAATCTTCATGTAGATTAACTTTTTTGTCGGACACATTAGATATATTGATCTATTACATGGAGTAAGTAAAGAGCAGAGATGCCATTATTAAGATAGGTCAGGCGCTTTCTTGTAGGTCAAATACGGACGGTGGGCTTGACTAAAACCATCAGTTACGAGGCGTTCATTGAGCCATCTGTCAATGATTTTTGGTTCTAATGAAGGCGTATAGATGGGCGGAGACAGTAACGATCCTCGTCAACCGAACACCTACATTTTGGCGACGCTACTTTCATAGCACATTTTCCGTTATGACATCTCCGCGACATCTCCGCTCGTCATTTCATTCTCCATGATCTATTATGAGAACAAATCAAGTCATTGGTAGTAATAGGCTTAATTTTGAAGATTAGGTATTTTTTGCACGTGCTGTAAGAAAAGAAACAGCGCCGGCGCTCAATTAATGTTTCTAGATTAAGATCAACCTTACTGTGTCACTAAACAATTGGAATTTTGACCCTGGTTCAAATTTTCTTTAAAATTATTTCTATTTTTAAGACTTTAGTCGTTTTTTTTGCAAAAGTATGGCACACTAACTTCTGCCAGCGGTTTCACCCGCATCCCGTAGAAACTTCTGTGCTAAAAATTAGCCAATAACCTTACTCGATTAATGGGCTGTCTGAAACTGAAATATTTTTTCAAACAGGACCAGTAGTTCCTGAGATTAGCCCGGTCAAGCAAACAAATAACTTAAACTTCAACTTTATAATATTAAATAATACCTATGGATAATCAGTTCTCATAAAACTTAAAATATTCATTGAAAAATGCGTCAGTAAGTCGTTGCATTTCCAATGGCTTTTAAAGTTTTAATGAATTTGCAATTAGGTATCAATGACATGACCTAACCTCGTCACCTATTGGAATTAGCTTCAGAGTTGTTAAATCCAGGTCTTTAGGTGAAGGTTTCTAGTATTCTAGGAATGGCCTGCAGGCTAGATATTCCATTATAGTTTCAATGTCTAAATTAATGTATGTGGGCTTCTGCTAGTGATGTCTGAACATGACCTATGTAATTGCTTAAATGCCGAATCAGTTGAAACTTGCTACACATACACGATCTGGCTTATGTTTCTGAACATTATTATTAGTAAGTACAATCAAATTATTATACATACATACCATATAGATAGGTACTGTCTAGCCTGATCTTGCCTAGGGGTCGGCTTCCAGTTTCACCGGATGCAGCTGAGTATTTTACATGTTAACAACTATCATAACTATTAAATCATAATAAAAATATTTGCAATGTGGTAACGCTAGAATCCATAGGTGCATATACAACTCCTTATAGTAATAGCTTCTGCACTAGGTAGCTATAACGTGCCAAAATATAAGCCAGAGGTGCACTAGACGTGCATTTAAGTACCAACACTCATGGACGCCATTTCAATGCACTCTCCGCAGTGTAACCGCACTGGCAAGTTGAAGTGAACAATAAACAAATAATGACAGGTATTACACTATTATTACACGTGCATACTCGTCGCTTAGCCGACAGTTTAATAAAGCTGTCCGCAGCGAGCTTGAAGATCAATTTCACCAACTAGATGACGGACCGATTAAGGAAATAGTAAGTGATTATAAACCACAATTTAACAGTTCTAAAATTCGAAGGTAAACAATATTTAGGGTTTTTTAACATTTCTAAAACTCGAAGAGCTCGTAGCTAAGTCAAAGCACGATCGATCTATCCTAAGCAATGCTTAGTGCGGTAGGTCCGTGGATGGGTAACTACTTTATCATGACGAGTTCTTCCGTTCTTCGAAAAGTTTGTCTGGGTAACTACGTTGAGGAGGTCAGATAGGCAGTCGCTCCTTGTAAAACACTGGTACTCAGCTGGAAAATAAGGTATTTTCAAAACTATTGATTATACACGCAAGGTTATGCAACAAAATTAAGTTTTTTTCGTCGTTTTAAATAAGTTTTTGTTTAACCAATCGATTAGGTTACCAACAGTTGCCCGTTAATACTCGGTCTCAATCAACTGTCAATTACAAAGCTTATATTGTGGGAAAGTTAGCAGCTGATCGTATTGGACGTAGGATAAACTGAAGGTTAAGGCGTTTTTTAGTTTCAATTTATTTTTATTTTATCAAGACATATTAATTACGGGTTTCTTTAAAATGTTAAGAAAAATGCACGTATAGGTATTTGACATACTTTCTTGAAAAACATATAAGTATTTACGTTTTTAAATATTAATTACTTTTAGAAATAAAAATAGTTATTAAAGAAACATTAAAATGTTTGTTACATTTATGTAGGTAATATAATGAACTGCTGACAATAGCTGCACTCACCTCATTTAGAGCTGTCCTTAGTAGCTACCAGAAACGGTTTATATAGGTATCGATATTCTTTTTGAAGGACTACCTTATTTATTTACCCTATTATACAAATACGCCTTCTTAAAGTGTTTCTACGTGTCTTACAAAAGCGGTCACCCATCATATAACCAGCCGCATCAAGCGCAGCTTAACCTCACCCGTTAGAACAAAACTGTTATTTATCCGCGAGCTTCAAACGCGAGACATGCTACACAATACATACATATCTACTAAGAGCATTCAAACAACCGTAGACAAAATGAACACAAAATTTGCGAAAAAGTGTCGAAATTGTGTTAGAGACTTTCACAAACCAGCCCGGAGTCTGAAAGTTGGTGATTGATACACCCGAGCATCGGAGAGCACGTAAATGTCGGTCCCGCGCCTGATCTCTCTCCGGTGGTGTCGGATTGCCGTCCCATCGGGCTATGAGAGTGAAGGAATAGGGAGTGCACCTGTGTCCAAGCAAATGCGCCTGCACTATATGTCCTGCGCAGTTGCCCGATCTCCTTATAAGTATGCGAAAATCTGTACCCGGTAATCGGCTAGGAGGACCTCATCATCGTCACCTTTAGCACAGGAACGGCGTCTCCAGTTATTTAAATGCTCTAAGCATGCACAATATGTATGTATACTCGTTTGTATGTATGTGCATCGCGACTCTATTTCCCGCTTGAGCGCTCACCCACTGCATCTCATGAATCGTTTGCGTAGCATCGCGTACATTTCTAGAATTAAACATTTTGATAGTTTTCTGCAACTGTTAGTTTCGTACTAAGAATTGGCTAGGGTTAACAGAAAAATACTAACATAGAAAAAAAATTGAAAACTTTTACAAAAATATAGGTAGCGCTATCGACTTTTTTCCTCGACGGCAAAGTCAATATCAAATCATTTATTCCACCTTAAAAGTTATAACTAAGTACTTCAAAAGAACTACTTAAATTGCCTCTATATTGAACTAGCCGTTTCCTGCTGCTTCAGCTGCGTTCCGTGGAAACTACTGCCCGCACCGGAATAAAATATAGCCTATGTTACTCGGAAAGCTAATTTTCCAACAACTAAAGAATTTTTAAAATCGGTTCATTTATTTAGGAGCCTTTAGGGTACAAATAAACAAACAAAAAATGGCCAAGCAACGCCATGAAGGGTTATGTTTTTCACGCATAGTGAGTTGCCGGTTTATAATTATTATTCCTACTTATATTTTTGGTGCCTTTTCTGGAGTCATAAAGTCGTCTATAAAAATACCTACAAGTTAACAAATATGTCTTCTCTAATACCCATATCATGTACAAAGTTAACGGAAGTTCAGAGCGCAAGTTTAAGTCCTCTTGACAATTTAACCGCACCGGTAACTTTCAAGTCACGGTTACAGAACTTAAGAATTAGGACGTATCTCTTCTAATTTTGTGAAGTTAAAAAGTTTGAATTGATTTCAGAAAAAAAGGGTTTTTCAATCAGACTTTTCTATCTTAATAAACCCGGCGGTCATTTGAGCATCTTTGGCAGTCGTTACGGGTAGTCTGAAGCCAGTAAATCTAGCAACCAGTCTTACCAACGGTGGCCTAGGTAACTGGGTTGAGAAGGTCAGATAGGCAGTCGCTCCTTGTAAAACACGGGTACTCAGCTACATCCGGTTAGACTGGAAGCCGACCTCAACATAGTTGGAAAGGGCTACCTCTTTCTGTGCCAATTTCTTTTCAATTTGTGAAGCCGTTTATAGCGTGATTAGATAACATACAGACAGAGATACTTTCGCATGTATGTTCAAAAAAAACCTATTGATTTTACATGTAGGTAGGTACCACTGCACAATCAAGTACTTCGTGTTACAAAAGCATTACGAACAAAACAAAAATAACTTCTAAAAACCATTAGACATAGATAAAAACAACCATTATACTGTCTGATACATTTCATTATCATAAACATCATTATAATTTCCATATTTAATTAAACAAATACATAATTAGCTACACGAAATGTAACTGGACGGTACAAGCAATAAAATAAAGCAGATGTCTGTTATTGCGTCATGTTTGTACATCATTTATAGCACAGCTGTTTATGAGATTTGTTTTGATAAACAGTTGCAATTGGCGCCGCGATGTAAACTGAGTTTCATGAGTTAGCGGTCTAATGAATGTAAATACACAGTTTTGCTCTATATATGGCTTGGCTACCGTATTCTTTAGTATTATTTTTTTTAGTATTATTTTGTGAATTGTGGAACATAACAAAATTAAGAAACATTTTTTTTTGAGGATATATTAGTACGAAGATAATTTAATATAACTAAGTAATAAAATCTATCAATCATTCACAAAATCATGTAGGTAGACTAGACATGTCATAATTTGATTCTGTTGATAAAAATCCTATTTTAATCTGAAATTACTTTAGTTTTTCTATTAACTTTTTTACTCATAAAATAACTATAAATTGATTACCTCCTATGACCTCTGAAATACACATCAAGGGTACAGATTTCAGTACTCAGTCAAGCCTACAGGTTTCGTTGAAAAGTTTTTTAAGCTTAAAATAAACCTAGAGGCTGTTTGCATACTCCCTAAAGACAAAACAATGATATAAATAGCATACATATGTAAAGTTAATGTAATTTACCTCTATAGAAAGTATCTTTTCCAAAGCTACATTTAACTTTTTATCAACAATTTTAGATTTTTTAAGATGTGTACTTTGTAATATTTAATTGTTTTGTTTTTCTAAATTAGTTTATAGCGTCTTTAGTCAGTTCTTGGCAGTCAAGAAGCAATGTTTTACAAGGAGAAACTGTCTATTTGACTTCATCAACCCAGTTATCCCTTGGTGAGACTGACAGCCGAGACACACCAATTTAACGGAGGAACTCACCATGCTCATCCATGGACCCACAGCGCCAGAAATCGCCAACCCGCATTGAGCAAGCATGGTGATTAGCGCTCAATCCTTCTCCGTGTGAGAGGAGGGTCGTATTGCGCATTTTGAGACACATATTTTCCCCTTCTATTATTATTTTTATAAAATACGTCTAATGTGTATGCGTCTTTTATTGCGCAATAAAATTTATTTTCTTTCTTTTTTCCTTTTTCTTTTTAGGAGACCTGTGCCCAGCAGTGGGACGATAAAAAGACAGATGACGATAGTATGATTATTTATAATGACTTAATTCAAGAAACAATTATTTCCATTATCCTTGTCAATCAAGTAACCTTTTAATTAAAGTATTTTATGATAACGGTTTCCATTTTATAGCCAATTGCAGCTATATTTTTATCTCAAACTATAAAACGCGGGCCTTTAGATTCTGTCAGGACCTAAGAGCATTGAACCAACTGGAACCGCCTAGAGAACAAATCTCTATGCGAAAGTCTGTCAGTTTACGCGGTAGGCGAGGGAACGCAACAAATAGCTCACTCATGCATTTTCTATCACAAAATTTAAAATTTTACAAACACATTTACAAATATTTACGATAAAAATTTAAAACTATCACCTATAGCAAAAAAACTAACACTACAAAGGGATGGGTACGGATAAATTGACAAACATAAACATAACCTTGACACCAACTTTTTTATTTTGTGGTGGAAAATATTCAAATAATTTCCGATGTGTGTTTTATAATAAGAAAGTAGATAGAAGTAAGAATAAAGAAGAGTCTGACACTCCCTCACAGCAAGCAGCATGAGGGAGTGTCCTGCTGACTCAAACCCATCAAGATCCTTCTTAAGCCCTTTATGTACGCCCTGCAGGCTTTAGCCCTAAGGTACTGGGTTGCTGACCATCTTGAAATACACTCGCTTCGCGCTCTCCTACGGTTGGCAGACACTGGCGTCTCCAGTTAGTTGAGTTCTCTAAGGTGTCTTCAGGACCTATAAAATGTATAATCATATACTATCTAGATCTACGAGAAATATCAGAGAATCCTAGAAGTAAGTATAAAAAAATTTTTGTTCAATCATAGAACTTCTAACTTTAGAAAATTCCAATAGTGATCAGGGAAGGGTGGCCTAGCGGGTAAAGCCTTTGCCTTTCAAGCGCTAGGTTCCGGGTTCGATTCCAGGTCATTCAAGCAGGTAGCAATGTAGTATTTCTAAGAGAGTGTCTTCAAGTTCTACTTTACTCTAGTTTAAAGGGCAGATAACTACCCTACTTTGCTCGTAGTACTAGCTTCCACCTGCGGTTTCACCCGCATCCCAAATTCTCAAGTCTTTTCAAAATCTAACCAGTAATTTTCGCGTGAAAGAGTAACTCACTACAGAACCGATTTTGATGAAACTTGACAGTGACATAGCCTATACGTATCTAAAAATAAAATAAAGCCTACTTTTTATCCGGGTGTGAAAAGTAGTTCCCTCAGGACGCGGGTCAAACCGGGGAGGATAACAAAGTCTAATTAAATTCCTTTCAAATCTTCAACACGTGCCAAAATAACCTATCTTCAATAACTTTGGTTCAATGTCCAAATTATTACAACATTCGGTTTAACATCCATATTAGTCAGACAAACAGTAACGCTTGTTAACTATGTAAATAGCCTATGAAGTATTATTCCGTTTATTATTTAACTAAAACATACATTTTGGTGTTATTAATATGTTAAGCCATAGTTAAGTTAATTTCTGTTTACCTTTAAAGTTCTTATGCATTATTTTTCCCTTTTTTTCGAGTCTGGGAACGTATCGTACTCTTTATGACTAAGAGTACTGCAAACTTTTAGTCACCCGACAGTTTGTTTGGGCTCATAAATCAACGGTAAAAAGATGAATATTACAAAGATCAGGTACTTATTTAGCCAGCATCAGACCAACTGAAAACTTTAAATTGAATCAAGATTATCTTTACAACAGAATGACAAAAAATTGCCTTATCAAATATCCACCATAGTTGATTCGATTCCTGGTAGGAGTTTATTATTTTTTCCAAACATGAGTGAAAACTAATACATTACTTTTAGGTGCGTAAACAATAAGTACCTACAGTTCATTGACAGTCCTTTACGTAACAATCGGTTATTTAAACAAAAACTTTTTTAATACATATATTAGTGTAATTGGCCTTAGTATTTTTACCGGATTGCTCAAGGTGTGCGATTTTTTTGCTCCTGGCCCAAATTATCTGCACTCAAGTGCACCACTAATGCACCTATACACTCAATATCTACTGTCGGAAGTTAAAACGAACTAAAACACGGTCTAGTGCATAATATCAAGAAATTATTATTCATAGATGCACTGCAATTGCACTCACGGTTGCTCTCTAGGAAGTGACGTCACATTAAAATGGCCGCCGGTGCATTTCCCTAAGTAACTGAGTACGTAAGTGACAGGAAGTTTTGAGTTTATGTTTCTGGATTTAAGTATGTCTATAGTTTACTGAGGAAAATAGTGTATGTACTGTAACAGCCTTTTTATCGTCCCACTGTTGGGCTGCGGCCTCCTCTCACACGGAGAAGGATTGAGCGTTAATCTCCACGCTTGCTCAATGCGGGTTGGTGTGTATCCTACTTAAATTAATCAACGCGAAAGTTTGCATGGAGAGATGTTTGTTCCTCTTTCACGTAAAAACTACTGGATGGATTCTGATAAAACTTGGCAGCTATATAGGTAATAATATATTTGCTGGCTTGATTACCTTGCTATCTAAATGGATTAAGTAGTTACTTCGGGGCGCGGGTGAAACCGCGGGTAAATGATTGTACTAATATGTTTTTTGTTTGAACACTCTAAACACAAGAACTACTGTTCCGATTAAAAGATCATCTTGCAATGTTAGACAACTATTAATCGAGGAAGACTGTAGGTTTGCTTTAGAACCCCCACATCAAGAAACGTGCGGTGGGGGTTTTCCCATGATTGCTGACAAAGTTTTCAGTCGGTCTGATACCGGCTAAATACCTGATTTTTGTAATGTGCGTACTACCATTCATCTGCATACTGATTTCTGAGCCCAAACAAACTATCGGCCGACTAAAAGTTTGCAGTGTGCGGGAGTTCTAATGCCACTTTCAGTCATATTGTTTACCGGTATTTAGGTTACCGGTAAATAACGTAATACCGTTTTCCGGTGTAACCGTTTTCCCGTTTAGCCTAATAGACAATACCGGGTTTTATACTCGCGCGTACTAAATCGATTATTTCTATATTACTGGCTTTATTCAATGGATATGCTTGTTAAAACTGTATTTTAATGATGCAGAGACTATTTTGTGCGGTACTAGCTGTTTCCCGCGTGTTTGCCTGTGTTTGAAGGTATAAATGGCTCTTACACTGGTAAAAATCTAACGTAAAACAAATCGTTACCGTTTCGGAGTAAAAACGTTACAAGTAGACTCATATTTAGAAGCTATTTTTGTATGCATTCTAGCTTTCGCCAGTGGTTTCACCCACTATCCGATGGAATCACTTCCCGCATTCAGACAAAAAGCAGCCTATCTGTTATTTTAACCACATCCCTTAAGCTAAAGAAGTAACAATCACACATAAGTAAAAGTTTTCATATTATTAGTCTGATGATCTGTTCTAGTAATGCTGAAGCAAGTATATAAACGGTGTCATCAAAGATATTTTTAGCAACGAAAACGTTGTACATACATTCATATTTATTTAAGAAAAAGAAAAGAAAACAAAAAGTGGTTTTTCGACCGTGACAGGACTCGAACCTGCAGTCTTCGGATCCGAAGTCCGACGCCTTATCCATTAGGCCACACGGTCCTTGCTTTACATCGTACAATATAAGTTCATGTTAAACACACATTAGTTTTCTCTGAAATTATTAGGTACACAACACATATTTTACACCGATTTCCTAAAATGAGGAGGTTTTCAATTCGGGTGTTTGTTTTTTTCTATGTTTGATAGCACGTAACTCTGTCGTTTATCAACCGATTTGAACAATGATTTTTTAAGTACTATAAATATGTAATGAAAGGTGAAACTTTTAGCGTCGACGTCTAAAAAACTTGTAGATATGAATATTATACTCAAGAGTGCTATACTTTACTGACGACTTGAATACACGCAATTATGACACTAGCTAATTCTCGCAGTTTTGAAGAAGCAAGAATTTTCAAAAGCAGTTCAGGAGATCCAGAAATTCTACAACGTCGTATGTTTACAAACTTAACCTCTTCGTTAAGTTTGTGCTTATAGCTAACACTATAAATCTTTTCGTGAAAATCGAATGACATATCGTTCAGCTTTAGTCCATGCATCCATGCATAAATATGACGTAAAGTAAAGCCAAAAGTATAATTTTACTTATAAATAAAATAAACAAATGAATTACTATACCACAAGCTTAGGTTAAAACGACTTATTAACTACTAACTATTTTAGAATTTCTTGTATTTCTATCAACTTAATAATAACTCTAGATGCGATTAAATTGCAATGAAATCTTATCGCATATCGGTTGCAATCTCCAGAACTCATTAGAATGTAGATATTGAAAGTAAATGTATGTGTTTTCACCACGGAGGAAGGAAAGATAGCGGAGATGCCATAAGGAAGGTAGGTCAGGCGCCTTCTTGTAGGTCAAGTAACGTACGGAAGGTGTGATCAGTTACTAGAACTAACGAGGCGTTCTGCTTCCTTGTCAAATGAAAAGAAATATGTCCTCTTGATTGATTTGTAATTTTGTTATGAAAATAATTGACGCGTTCCAAAGAAGGCGTGTAAGGGTGGAGCTAGTAACGTTCCTCGTCCCCCGCACACCCGCATGTTGTCGCGCTACTTTCTTAAGAGATTTTGCGCTATGACATCTCCGCTCGTCATTTTGTTCTCCATGGTTTGTAAAGTAACGATATTGTAATCGTTATTTAAAATTATACACTTGTGTTTGCCGACGATGTTATCTGTAGAAATACTACCTATTTCTCTCAGATATAATAGTATGGTAAGTCGTGATGGCTAATAGGGAACACAAGGCACATAAGAGAGAAGTATATAAGGCAAGTCCATAATATCTCACAAAACAAACATAACTTAATATAGCGAGTACATAAGGGAAATGTTAAAGTGTATAAGAAAGCATATCTATAAGTATATGAGCAAGTTCATAAAAAGGTATATAAGGCTAGTACATAAGAGACTACGTATTAAAGTACATAAGGAGGTATATGAGGATGTAGATACATGAGAAAGTACATAAAAAAGGATTTTTACGCGCATTTGTAAAAGCGTGTTTTTCTAGTGTTTCTTTAACTATTCATTTACCTGTATATTTTTTAAGCTTTTAAAGATTTCACATACAGATCAATTTAGGTCAGTTGTGTGGTGAAATAGTTTGTGGGAGAAACATTCAATTAACCTAGTAATTATTTCCACACATTAATTTTCTATTAATTACTTTTAATAATTACGTCTTTAATTAAGGTTAATCTTATTAAAGCAATCTTCTGTAAAATATCCAGGAAATTAACAGATTATTTCGGAATCATATAATTTATACCTATTTTAGGTTTAATGATTGCTTTGATAGTTCGTATATTCCTGTGGATAAGCTAAAATCCTTGAAGGTTTTTGAAGGCTTTCCATTCAGTATGTATCTTTTTGCTACTGGTAGATTATCAGTCATAAAAATTTAAAGGTTTGTAAGTAGGAAAATTCCTCAAAATCTTGTCTTAAAATAGTGCTAGTGAAATGAGCAAGAATATGATATAAACGATTTCTAGAATATTCACCCATCAAGTTAGACTGAAATCCGATACCTTTCTAGGCAAAAACAAAAAGGCTTAGACAAAACGCCTGCAAGACCCATTCAAACCATACCACTAAGCTGACTAGCCGAATTAATATTCGGCCGATGATCAGCCGTACATAAAACTAACTGATATTACCATAATATATTACTGATATCAGATTTCTGAAAGAATATATATCACTAGCCGTTTTCCCGCGGTTTCACCCACGTCCCGTGGGAGCTACTGCCCGCACCGGGATAAAATATAGCCTATGTTATTCGCAGATAATATAGCTTTCTAATGGTGAAAGAATATTTAAAATCGGTTCAGTAGTTTTTGAGTTTATCCATTACAACCAAACAAACAAAGTTTTCCTCTTTATAATATTAGTATAGATAATGAATACATATTGCCTGTATACAGGATGGTTGGGAAATAAATGAATTGGTTCCGTCCTCATTAGTAAGGATTAATTTATTTATCCCTTGAGCAAACTGCTGTGTTTATAGGGAGGAAAAGTCGAAGGATTTGCTAAGACTTCTTAGTAGTATTGTTATTTGTTTTTGTTTAAATGAATTGCTGTAGTTATTTGCGAAAAGCTTTTCAGTTTCAGAAACATTAATTAAATAGGCAGGCTATAAAAAAAGTAATTTCTATAGGTAGGTACTATTATAATAAACAGGAAATATTTTTTTGTTTGTTCGTACACTAAAGGCTCCGAAACTACTGAACCAATTTGGAAAAAATATTTCAATGTTATTAAGCTGCACTCTTTACGAGTAACATTATATACAACTGTATGTTATCCCGGGACCAGCCGTAGTTTTTACAAAGTGTTAGTGTTAGTTTTTAGTAAATAGGTAGAAAAAAACTACTTTTTCAAAAACAGAACCCTGATACTGAAAAAATACACCCTGTATTTGCACTGTTTGCGACCGTAGTAATAGTGTTCTTTAAATGCATATTATATTTTTATGCATGAACCTACATATTTGTGCATTTATGAAAGAATGAATATGTTAAAGATTTTCCAAGTTGGCGTGGCAATATACAGGAATATAGCTGTTTTCTATGACTTTCCTAGATTTTTTTTTATAACGAGATTCACCTAAGATAATAAAGATAAAATATTTTTTTGCTTGTACCCCAAGGTTCTGAAACTACTGAACCAATTTGAAAAAAATCACTATTGGAAAGCTATATGCTTCTTGAGAAACATAGGATATATTTTATCCAGGTACGGTGAGAAGTTTTCCCGGGACGTGGGTGAAACCGGGCGAAAATGGCTTGTTTTAGAAAAGTATGCTGCTTTTCCAGAACCGAAAAAAACTAAAAATAATGTAGGTATGAGGACTTGATATGTAAATAGAAGTTAATTTATGTACCTATTAAACAGTAGCTTAGATAAAAATAATCTTAAAGTTTCTCACATAGTTGTATAGCGACCTACTTTAATGTAAATCTGTTAATAGACTGTTGCCATGGAAACATAACAAACAAAAACTAACATATTTCAAAAACCCCGATATGTTTGCCTATTAGCTCAGTTTGAGAAAAATAAATGTTTTTCTTGCGATGGTAAGTTACGCAACGTTTTCTTCTTTCATAATTAAAATGAATGACCGAACTAGGAGCGTTCAGACTTGTTACTTTGCTTGTTTTTAGGGTTCCGTAATATAGCATAGTATAAAAACTTGACGGAAAATCCGGAAGATTCATTGTTATTATAAGAATGGAAAATTGAATTTGGATTGGGAAAATTACCACAGGATAGATTTAACTGGATATACCTCTAAATAAAGTGCTATATGATAGTTAACGCTATGTGCCAGAAAAAGGCTAATAAAAATTTCTGACCCGTGAAAATGAAATATATACACATACACAATACACACACTTCATCAGTAACCTTTGAAACTGGCTATTGCCACAGTGGATACCTACCTTATTTTTATATGTAGGTATACCAAAAAACTATTTTTTTACATAAAACTCGTAAGATCTATTCTAAGAATTTTCATCACAAAAATTCGTAATTTACATGAACAAACCTGCAGACAATCGGCTATTTAAAAGAAATTGATTCTTATTATCCAAAGTTCAAACCATTTAGGACCTAGATTTATTCAAGCCAAAAACATGGTTTTCAATGTCAAGGTCATTCACCAACATTCGCGTAATCCCAAAGATTGTAATTAAGGCAAAGTTACAAAATGTTTTTGTGTATTTCTGAAGTCTGGGGATGAAGTTTTTCATGTGACCTTGAGTTCTTGTGTGAGTGACCTTGACTTGGGAAGCTGCCAAGATACTTGGCCGGCTTTTTTCTTAACTGGTATGAGCCGGAATAAAGTAGTTGATTCATAATAGTTTAGCTTGAGAGCAGTCTTGGATATTGTCCCTTTATCTTTGTTATTTGAGTGAAACACTTAGGCCTAGATTTCTAGAAAATGTAATCAGAGTATGTACAAAACAAGTGAGACTTTCCTAGTAGTTTGACATAACAGGTAATATTTCTCGTCTGAGCCTAAATGAACTAGGCTCTTTTTTGGTAAATAAGTCGTGGTGGCCTAGTGGGCAAAGAACCAACCTCTCGAGTATGAGGGCGCGGGTTCGATCCCAGGTCAGGCAAGTACCAATGCAACTTTTCTAAGTTTGTATGTACTTTCTAAGTATATCTTAGACACCATTGACTGTGTTTCGGATGGCACGTTAAACTGTAGGTCCCGGCTGTCGTTGAACATCCTTTGCAGTCGTTACGGGTAGTCAGAAGCCAGTAAGTCTGACACCAGTCTAACCAAGGGGTATCGGGGTTGCCCGGGGAACTGGGTTGAGGAGGTCAGATAGGCAGTCGCTTCTTGTAAAGCACTGGTACTCAGCTGAATCCGGTTAGACTGGAAGCCGACCCCAACATAGTTTTAAGTTGTATATATATGTAAGTTTATTTTATTTTCAATTAATGTAAATATTTTGTGAATAAATAAATTTCAATATCGTTTGGGAAAAGGCTTGGAGGATGAAGTAAGGGCTAGTTCATTTAATGTTTTTTTAACCTATTTAGTACAGTAATATAAATATGAACGTTTGTAAGGATGTATGTATGTAAGTGTGTTGTGTGTATGTTGATTTCACTTTCACCCGCGTCCCGTAGGAACTACTGCTTATACCGGGATAAAATACAGCCTATGTAACTCGGAAAGAGAGTAGCTTCCTAACAGTGAAAGAATTTTTCAAATCTGTTCGGTAGTTTTGGAGCCTTTGGGGTACAAAAAACAAAAAAAAACCTCTTTATTTAATTAGTATAGAAATATAAATAAATCTAGTCATAGAAGCTACAACATGCAAATATAGTATTGATTAAGCAGCCTTTTTTATCGTCCCACTGCTGGGCACAGGCCTCCTCTCTCATGGGATAATCAGGCTTTAAGCCTTCAAGCCAGGCCTAAGATCACTTAAAATGCTAGAAATGGTCTTTATAGTTGATGTTAAGAGCCTAACGTCATTCGCGGTAAGTTTCTCTAACTTTTACTTGCCTACCAAGAACCGATCATAAATTTAAATCCATTTAGCACCTTTCCTATTGTCTTTGTACCTCATGAATGTAATTTGAATTAAAATAATGGAGGTTAAGGTCTTAAAATAAATCTCCCGTCATCAATTGTAAGGTTAAGCTGTGTGCGGTCAATAGTTGGATGGGTGTCCACTAGGTTTTCTTAACATAGCATCCTAGGAGATTGTCACTTGTCAGCCACGGCAGCTGTTCTCATGTAAGGAGATCAGCCAGCTGCGCAGGACATATTATAGTGCACAAGTATTTGCGCATCCTTGACAGTCGTTACGGGCAGTCAGAAGCCAGTAAGTTTGACACCAGTCTTACGAAGGGGTATTGGGCTGCCCGGGTAATTGGATTGAGGAGGTCAGATAGGAAGTGGCTCCTTGTAAAGCACTGGTACTCAGCTGCATTTGGTTAGACTGGAAGCCGACCCCAGTTGGGAAAAGGCTCGGAAGAAGAAGCATTTGCACTCACTATTCCTTCACTCTCATAGCCCTGTGGGTCTTGGAGAGTAACTTTACTTAACATGTTTAAATAGTTTAACTGTAACATTAGGTACTCAGATATACCTAAACTAGGTATAAGTTATAATGGGATATTAATATATTCCTATTACTAAGTACCTATGATACGCCTTCAACACGAAGATCTATCTAACTTTGAAGTTACTATGTGGGTACTAGTTGTAATGTAATTCTACCTATATTGATTTAGTCAATTGATTCGACTTAGTATTCAACTGCCATTTAAAGTATATATATATTGGTAATATTACATGGTACGTCATCTATAGGTATGTAAGTATACCAACATGATAAGGCTAGTGATTATTTGTTTGTCACCTACCCCTGATCTCCAGACCTACCACTAGTCTAACAATATTTTTATGATGGAACTTTATTCCCCTTTAATCCGCTGGTTGACTGATAGAGAATGCTTTGAAGTTTAATTCATGAAATTAATAATAAAAAAAAACAATAAAATCGATTCCTAAGATATCTACATACACATGGAATGTTCGTGTGACTCGCACTTATTTCTAATCAAATTCCTTTTCCAGTTTCAAAAAAGGACATTCAGCCATCCTATTACTTAATACAGCCTAAAATATGTACCTACTTACATAATTAGTAAGTTTAGAACCTTCTTAAATATGTATATTGAAAAGGAAAAAAAGTCCTCCTATATAGCTTTTATACTATGTACGTATTACCTAATACATATATTTACACAGGCTTTTTCATAATATCCGCAAAAGAGCATATGGTGTAACCAGAATATTCTATTTTTTCCCCAAAAGCCGTATTACCGCTTAGCCTAGCTAAAATGTTCGGGTATCCCCTTTTAGTAAATTAACTCTTTGGGTACAATCTTAGAGTATCGAACAATCCGGAGCCGAAAGCACAAATCTCTATGCGACAAAGTTAACGCAATATAAATAGTGATAGCTCACTCGTGTATTTACGATCACATCGTTATCGACGCACTCGATGACATACACAAGCATAAAGTTGATGCACACATGTACCCTGTATACGAGTGCTAGCTGATCTACGCTGTTTCACCCGCGTATCGAGGAATCTTCTTCCCGCACCCGGATAAAACATAGCCCATATTCAGCGCAGATAGTTTAGCTTTCTAACAGTGAAAGAATGATTCTAATCGGTTCAGTAGTTTCGAGACCTATTCGATTAAAACAAATGATATATTAGTTGAGAACATAGATAAATCGACTCTCTCGTACCATTGTCAGTGTTCCCCTCTTGTGGTACAGCAATGGCGTGTCCAGTTATTTAAATGTTCTAATGGTACAAAAGGAAGATTATCTTGTGCAGTAAAACTTTTAGCTTGAGCCTAGATTTTCCTGTTAACACTAAATTGAGCTTACGTCATGTAGGGCGAATGTTCCGATAACGATACCTTATGAACATCATGATTAGTTTGAGAGGAACTAAGTTATTTTCTGTCGTATTTCTATGTATATCGTGTATGTACAAGAACTCATAAATAAATAAATAAGCAACTAACTTAGTTTTTTAGTCGAACAGGACATAAAACTACGCATATAATTAAAATCATTCTTTTTACTTAAAGTTAGGTGAATTATGATCCAAACTTACTTCTTTTGACAAGTTGTGAAAAAAGCTGGTATTAAACTTCAGTGATTCGCCCTTCGAGATTACACTTATTTACTTGTAGTAGCACGGATATGTGCTGCCATCTTACACTACTTTAGAGCAACCATATTTAAAAAAAATAATTATGCGCGCTCTAATGTGGGTATCTCATACACGTTTTGTGTGGCTGCCATCGCGCACGTATTTTTTTTATCGTTATTAGTTATTTGGATATTTTAGTGGGTTTTTTGTGTTTAAATCATGGGAAAACGAAAACACCACGACGAAGAAGAGTATTTGGCTCGAAAAATCAGAAAATACGAGAAAAAGATGTCTCGAGTTCGCCGTAAACAAAGGAGTTACCGCAGTGCATCCATTTCAAGTTTAGAACGTGATCGATATTCGGATAACGAATACCCCGGGTCGCCGCAGGAGACTCCACAAAACGGAGGTTTGTACATACATGGATATTTAAATTTCGAACGACACTCTTCGACAGCGTGACCTTGACCTACTTTTCAAACAAATCGTTTTTTTGTTTACCGTCTAGTGCTATGAGTTTAGTCTGCAAGGCTAATACCAACCAATAGTATACTTCAGTTTAACCTGTAAGGTTAATCGCTGTATATGTGGTAGCACAGAAACTCTAGAACATAGTCCGGGAGGCTATGTCGTGAGTTATGTTTACAGTTATGTGGATGACACGGATAACTACCTAATTCTAGAGTACAAACCGTGAGTTTGTATCATGAATTTGTTACTATTGTTTCAGGAGCCCCTTATGAAGTAAATTTTACATTAAATCAAACTTCACATTCAAACGTCTCGGCTACCAATAGTATATCCGTGCCCGCACCGACGGCAACTTTTGCTCCCGCACCTGATCCTACTTCTGTTGTTATACCCGTGGCCACGTCCACGCCAAATATACCGCCGCCGCTAGAAAATGCGCCTACGGAAGGTATACAGGAATTAGACCTACAACCTGATATTTTGTGTTTACTCGGAGAAGAGCCTGTGAGGGAAGAGAAGTTCGGTGTGAATGTTCACAAAGACATTGCTAGCCGCTGGTCTGATATATTAGTTAATGGTATTAAGGATCAAAAAAATGAGATATTGAAGGCCTATAATGTACCTGATAATCTTAGAGTTGCTCAGGCTCCGACACTTAATCCTGAAATAAGAGCGGCGGTGAATGAAAGTGCCTTGAAGAGAGACGATATTCTGATTGATAAACAGAAGATTTTGTCTGTTGTCATAACAAGTTTGGCAAATACAATCACGTCTGTTTTGACAACTACTTCCATCGACGAGACGTTCAAGTGTCAGATGTTAAAATGCCTTAGTGATGCCGGTAGACTCTTGTGTCATGCACATTATGATGAGACACAAACTAGAAGGAATTTTTTGCTGTCGTGCCTTAACAAAGAGATCAAAGATAGTGTTAAGGACCTTAAACGTGATCACATGTTATTTGGTACTGATCTTCAAGATAATTTAAAATCTATGAAAGCTATTATAAAACAGGTTCCGAGTTAAAATCTTCGGCTGCTAAGCCGAAGTTACCACCCAAAATTTGCAACCGAAAGGATCAACTCCAAGGGCTTTTGGACTGGGGCCCGCCACCGCCGCAGTCACAGCCTCGCCGCGCGCCAGCGAGACCGAACCCGACGGCTGGTGGGCGCAAGCAGCAGCCATCAACGCGCCGTGCGACGGACCGTCGTGCTCCACGTCAGCAGAGCCGGCCCTCGCGCCGCTAGCCGAGGTGAACGGCACTAATGTACAGGCTGGTAGATTGAAATATTTCTATTATAATTGGTTACACATCACGAATGATCCAGTAGTCTTATCCTGGGTTAATGGTTTGCGAATTCCTGTTTCAAATGATATCTTTCAGTCTAGCATTTATCCACAAAACACTCCCAAATCCAATGCAGATGAGTTAGCCATGACTAAAGAAATTGAGAATCTTTTAAGTATTGGCGCCATTAGTCTATGTGAACCATGTGATGGTCAATTTTTATCAAATATCTTTCTTGTCAAGAAGAGCAATGGAACCAATAGATTTATTTTAAATTTAAAATCATTAAATAAGTTTATTACCGCGCCACATTTTAAACTTGAAGATTACAGAACTGCAATGAGGCTCATGTCTAAGCATGCTTACATGTGTTCAATTGACCTTAAAGATGCATATTTTTCAATTAGTGTTCATTGCGAATCTAGAAAGTATTTGCGTTTTTATTGGTTAGGAAAGCTATATGAATTTCAAGTTTTACCATTTGGTCTTAATATAGCACCCTATGTTTTTACAAAAATCATGCGCCCCGTAATGGAATTTCTGCGTAATCAGGGGCTATTGTCTGTCATTTATTTGGATGATTTGTTGTTATTCGGAAATACTAGTAGTGACTTTTACAGTCACTACTAGTATTTCCGAAAAACAATCCGAAATTATGAAATTACTCAAAACTTGTTGCAATCACTAGGTTTTACAATAAATATAAAAAAGAGTGTAAGTACACCCAGTCAAACTGCTATCTTTCTAGGTTTTCTGTTTGATTCACAAAATTGTACAATAAGCATTCCTCTAGAAAAGAAACAAAAGATCAAGGATGAGCTCATGCATTTTTCTAGTTTAAAACGGTGCAAGTTACGTAACTTCGCTCATATGATAGGATTGCTAATATCGATTTGTCCAGCATCGCAGTATGGCTGGCTTTATACAAAGAAGTTTGAAAGAATTAAGTATCTGAGTTTGAAACAAAATGATGATTACAATCAATACATTAATTTACCTATGCCCTTACGTGAAGAATTTGACTGGTGGTTACGTAACATTGATCATTGCGCTAGCCCTATCCGATCTGGTGACTACAAGTTGGAAATATACTCAGACGCGTCTCGAACTGGTTGGGGTGTGAATTGCTCTGGTAGAACCGCCAGCGGGCAATGGTCTAGCGAAGAGTTGACAAAACATATTAATTATTTAGAGCTGAAAGCAGCATTTTTTGGATTACAAATTTTGCCAAAAATTTTAGCAATTGTGAGATTCTTTTACGGATTGATAACTCTACTGCTATTTCTTATATCAATAGGATGGGTGGTATACGATATCCCCATCTCAATTCAATCAGTCGCAAGATTTGGCAGTGGTGTGAAGAGCGAGGCTTATATGTTTTGCTTCTTATATTAGTTCTCGTGACAACTATATCGCGGACGCGGAATCTCGTCGCATACATGCTGACGTCGAATGGGAACTCGCCGACGACGCTTATCGTTTTATATGCAAAAATTTAACCAGCCTGAGATTGATTTGTTTGCAAGTCGATTGAATAAGAAATGTTCGAAATTTGTTTCTTGGCACAAAGATCCCGAAGCATATAAGGTGGATGCATTTACTTTGACCTGGTCTAATTATTTTTTCTATGCATTTCCCCATTTTGCTTAATAATAAAAGTTTTACAAAAATCATTTTGATAAAGCTGAAGGTATTGTTGTGGTTCCTCTCTGGCCAACGCAGCCTTGGTACCCACTTTTAGGAAGCTGTTGATTACCGAGCCTATTGAATTAAAATCTAATACAAAATTGTTGTCATCCCTTACAGTCGCGAACACAAGCTTCAAGAGAGTCTTACCCTGGTTGCCGGAGTATTATCAGGCAGGCGTTCCTGAGGCAGGGTTCTCCTTCTGCTGCTGCCGACGTCATGTTAGCGTCATTAGCAGAGAGTACACTTAGACAGTATAATACTTGTTTTAGACGTTGGTTCGCCTTCTGTCAAGATAGGAATTTGAATTTATTTGATGTATCTGTTACTCATGTGTTAGATTTTTTTGTTATTCTTTTTCAAGAGGGTCAAAAATATGGTTCAATTAATAGTAATAAAGCAGCACTGTCACTTGTGTTAAATGCAGTGATTATGAATGACCCTCAAGTAACGAGGTTTATGAAGGAGTATACAAATTGCGAACCCCACAACCAAGATATACTTTTACATGGGATCCGGCTATTGTCTTAGATTACTTAAGTGCTTGGTACCCTAATTCAGACCTTTCGTTTGAGAGACTGTCCAAGAAATTGACAACACTTTTGGCCTTAATAACTGCACATCGGGTACAGACATTGTCGTTAATTAAATTGTCTAACATTAAAAATACAATGAAAAGTTCGTAATTAACATCACAGATCAAATCAAAACCTCGGCGGTGAATCGTACGCCGCCAACATTGATTCTTCCTTATTTCGATGAAAGACCTTCCATATGTCCTGCTAGGACTTTAGAACATTATTTAAGTGTATCAGCAACAAAGAGAAAATCTAACTGTGATTCCTTATTGATTAGTTTTAAGAAACCGTTTAATAATGTAACTTCACAATCTTTAAGTCGTTGGATCAAGGTCACCCTTCGTGAAAGTGGCATAGACACGTCTATTTTTTGTGCACATAGCACAAGACATGCAGCAACGTCTGCCGCCAATAGGTTCGGAGTGAGCTTAGATATAATAAAAAGAACCGCAGGTTGGACCGGTAGATCTGAAACCTTCGCAAAGTTCTACAATAGAGAAGTGATCGCAGATACCTCTGATGTCTTTGCTCGTTCTATTTGTAGGATGGCCTCGGTCAACGACGTATAATGAAGATGACTTTGTTTTCCTTTACATGCTGATAAATAAGTTTTAAATTACAATAATACATTATCTGATTATGTATTTTGTAGTTTCTATCACTTTTCTATCCAAACGTTTCCTCTTTTTTTACCTATTTCGTGAGACTTTAAACATCTACAAGTAAATAAGTGTAATCTCGAAGGGCGAATCACTGAAGTTTAATAGAAAATCAAACGAACTTACCTGTAAGTGACGTTCGATGACTATTAAACGATGTGATTCGCCCGATGAGATTACACTCCCTCCCTGTCCCTGATCAAAATACCTTTAGATCCTTCCCAAATTTTCACGAAATAGTGGCTAACGATGGCCAAAGGGGCAAACGTGTATGAGATACCCACATTAGAGCGCGCATAATTATTTTTTTTAAATATGGTTGCTCTAAAGTAGTGTAAGATGGCAGCACATATCCGTGCTACTACAAGTAAATAAGTGTAATCTCTTCGGGCGAATCACATCGTTTAATAGTCATCGAACGTCACTTACAGGTAAGTTCGTTTGATTTTCTATTATTTACTCCCCTTATTCTTTAATCTTTAGCGACAAAAAATCCACAAATTAATTGACAACCAAAAGAAAATAAGACTTCTGAAGTGTTCTTTGACCCTATTTCATACATACATCTCCATACTTCATTTCTTCAATTTAGCGAGTGCATTTATACTCCCGATTCATGCATTTTTAATGAAATTATGCATCGCCCGCGTTGCTATGTTCATACAATTTGGAAAGTTTTTAGTGTTCTGGCTTTGAAGCTAAATAACTACAGCTAGCAGCCCAAGGTTTGACCAGGATATTATCGCAGCTAGATGGTAGCAAGCACCTACCATCTAGCCCTTTGATAGAACCACGCCATCGTCTTACAAGTCGATATATTAAATACAACAGAGCGTTCATAAGTGGTTGTGGCCTTGTGGATAAAGCACTAACTTCTATTCCCAGCAGTTAAATAAGAAAGAGACTTTAAAAGTGCTTAAAAGTAGCCTTCTTTCAATTACGAACGTTGAAAAAGAAGTATGGAAGAATATTAAAAAATAAGATTAAATCAGAAAGATGATGATGATGATGAATTTCTTGTAGCTTGATAACAATCCCAGGTTATCCTCAGGATTTTAATCTAATTCCCTACAAGATTTCATCTCAATCGGTTTAACCGAAGTAGCAAAATAAAAATTGAAAATAACGCAACAGCACAGACATATTTATTTAAAATACCAGTAAGAAGATTCCACAGATTTCAAAGATATTTTCTAACTTCAAAATAAAGATCAGTTCACAACCGCAGACTCCTTGGGCAAACTTTATTTTCATTGCAAAGAATCCGAATAGTTTCAAGTTACCGTGTGGTTCAAAAGCTGCATTACGGAAGATAGGATTCCTGTAAGCCGAATGGAAGCTGAAATCCTAACCTTGTTCTGTGTAACACGTTCTAGTCTAACTATGTTATAGTGGTCTTGTGAAATTGATGTGTTTGCAGGTTTTAAGATGTTCTGTTGATTGCGAATAATAAGATTTGGTAGTTATTGGCGAAGAAGGCATAATGGGTTTTGAACTCATGACTAACTATTAGGAACACGGGTCCTTGGTAAGACTGGTAGTCAGCTCTTCTGCCTTCTCATTATCCGTAACGACTGCCAAAAATATTCACAGCCGTGAGCCACCAATTTATCGTGCCTTCGCAAACACGAAAAAACTCGTCATGACAAGATGGTCACCCATCCACGGACCGACACAATCAATCTGATTTGCTTTTACGAAGTCACGGGCTCCACCATTTCCCGCACTCGGATAAAATGTAGTTTTGTTCTTTCTTAGGCTCAAGACCATCTTCGTACCAAATACCGTTTAAATCGGTCAAATAGTTTTGGCGTGAAACCGCAACAGACACAGTCATTTTCGCATTATAAATTTAGTAAGGATGATTTTTTGCAAAATATAAAAACAATTTTCTATAGCCCAAAGTTGAACTTAGTAAAGATAAAAAGTTGGACATAAACAAACTATGTGGTTATAGTTTTTACTTTGTTTTTGGAAAAATGCCAGTGAAGTTGTGACAGAGTGGTAAAGTGCTACCAACATTCGGTCGTAGACTACACTTAACTGAGTTTCCTTGAAGCTTTGCTGTATTAAAAATAGCTTATATGTCACTATATTTGTAACTTACGCTGGCCATAATTTAAATAGGTACCTACTATAAAAAAAAAAATGGGTAGCCTGAAGCTATTATCGGAAGCTAGTATCTGAAAACCAGTCTTACCTAGGGGGGCCTATTGGATTGCCCGGGTAACTGGGTTGAGGAAGTCAGATAGACAGTCGCTCCTTGTAAAACACTGGTACACAGCTGCGTCCGGCTAGACTGGAAGCCGACCCCAACATAGTTGGGAAAGGGCTTCGCAGATGGAATGGTTGCCTTGTAAAAATGGGTTTGTTTGAAATGATTACAGTCCAAGATACATACATGCCATCTTTGCATACTATCAACTAAAATCATGCTTACACTATCTTCCATCAAAATTGGGACCACCAGAAGAACTAGCCAAACGAAAATGCTCGCCAGTGTAATACTATATTTTATGTAATATTCATAAGTGGCTGGGCCACGATGTTTGTCAAGGCCCGTCAAATAAGTCAGGCCCGACCCGAACTTATAACTTTAGCCGAACTAATTAGTGATATGAGAAAAGTCCTGCGAATTCGTGAGAAATGTCTACTTAGAGTTACGAGTGTGATTGCGTTTAGGCAAGTAGGGTTATAGGAAGCTAGGTAGGCTGAAAATTTATGTCTGAAAACTATCTGGTGAAAACATGGCTTCAACTGCCTTAAGGGGGAAATTAATCCCGTACCGGGATAGAATATGGCCTATGTTTAAACGATAGCCTTGCTTATCAACAGTGAAAGAATTTTTCAAAAGGGTCTAATTTTCAGATTGAATTGAGAACCTTATTTTTTGGGAAGTTGGTTAAAGACAATCCTGTCATTAACATTGTCTTAGATATGAACTAGCTAAAATCGCTTCTACATAGAGGTATATACAAAATACTCGTACGTTATAGAACAACATTGATCGTGTAATTGATCTGTTCTCAGAAGAAGGGTACAGCGACCTCCGTGGAGCAAACGAGCGGAGATCCGCCCGCCAGCTTCCGTGATCACGCAGATTTATCTCGCCTGGAAAAGACATACTAGGACCTAAAAGGTAATATTTTATACGTGGCTTTTAATAATTATGAAGGTGGAATGAAAGAAACATCTTGAGATGGTTTTGCAAATTCAGGGGTCGCTTTTGATATAGAAATGGAGTTTCTGGTTATCAGCCGTTCAGGTTAACTGTTCATAGGTTAAGTTGCTTTTAGCGAGGTCAGTTTGTGGATGGATGCTGCATATATTGCTTTTTCCGTTGGCATTGATAACCTAAAATTCTGGGTGTGAAGGGTGCCTATTTATTCCCGAAATATTAAAATTGCTATCTTAACACCATCATCTGCCTTGCTTAGCCCTGACTATGCTGGGGTCGGCTTCCAGTCCAGCTTAATACTGACCTCTTTAACTCAGTTACCCTTATTTTGTTAAGCCTTATCGTTCAGTTTTCCAAGCCACTTCTAGTTCACATCACATCCAGGATTATAAGTAAGAGAAAAAGATCAAATATATCAGGTTGTCCGCTATCTGTGAGTGTAGCCTTGTATGTGAAACCTTATGTCTATCTGTATTTATTCACGCTATATTCTACTGACCTAATAGGTAACTACTTATTTATTAAGTAATCTGTGCTATATACCTATTCAGTATTTGACGTAGCCTTACTGTTTAATTGAGGTAATCCTGGCTTATTAGAAAGAGAAGAAATTCTATGCAAACAAGGTAAATAACTGTACAAAATCTATTGAAGTAAGAAGTCACATTATTTTTCCCGATTTATTCGCTCTGTTCTGGGAATAGTAGCGTCCGTGAAAACGTTATCAATATTTCTGTAAAATGTTCTTGATTTTCTTTCAAATTCTAAATACAGTAACGGTAACTTATTATTTCTGCAGGTTTTTCTACCTTTTCTATCTACAATTAAAACTTCAACCCATTTCTTTTTTCTTAACCTCTCATACATTACTAACCTACCACCATTTAATACAGTCATAAGGTTATTTTCCATCTCTCCATCAGTATGCCAAGCTGGTCCCGTCTGCCGCCGGTACGACGCCTCGTACCAGTCTAACGGATCATCCAGCTTAGTATTGTTTACATGAACCAGTCAACATATCATACAAAATATTAATAAATCTCCCGTCGGCTTCCCGTGTTTGATATGCGAATTTCGACCTTATGTGATTTGTGTTTGTGGGTGCCATTTTGGTAATGAATATGGTTGGAGACAGGGTTTTTATGGAGTGTACTGCTCTGGTCTGGCCTTGATAGTAGTGGTCATAAGCAATACTTCCATGCATGAGGTAGCGGGTCTATTCCTGGGTCGCTTTTGGGGCCTTATAGTTATCGGCACGAATCTTGAGCTCCGACCTACATCTGCGCAGAAGTGATTTATTAGCAAAGAACCAATCCCGAGTGACGGCTATGACGCGATTCAGTACGGGCCAATAACCGCTTTAGCCCGCTCCCGCGCCTCACTTCATACCACAAAAGGGACCCAATAAATTACATCTGCGCAGGTGAAGGTCAGGGCTCAAGATTCGTGCCGATAACGATACAAGACTTCAAAGTCTAGAAGTTTGGCGGCCCCTGTGTCTGGGGGCACGAAAGGCCGGCGTCACCGAATGTTTACTCAGTAGCAGTCGTTGTTACAATTCCACGAGAGGCCGTCAGTTTGAGGAAACTCTGCCACTAAGGCGTATTAGGTGATTAATCCTACAGCTCAGTCGATAAGAAGACAGAACTGTAACTGAATTCGGCAATCAGCCTTGAGCAAAAGCAATTTTTGGAATCCTTCTATTTGGATATATTTGGGTTACCTTCTATCGGCCGACAGTTTCGTTTTTTTTAACGACGTGAAAAATCATCAAATGACCCCTTCCGCTGTGGGTCAGCGGCAGTGAGGGAGTGTCAGACTCTTACTGACTAAAAACCGTCGTGTTCCGTCGTAGGCCTTTTATGTAACAGGGCCGCGGTAACTCTTTTGAACAATCCCGCAGCCCCGCGACTGTTTAGTCTACAGTCTATGGAATCTCTTTATACTGAAATACTATACCTAGTTTTTCCTATCTCAACAAATATAATATTACGAGTACTACAAGCTATACCAAATGCAATTCCTACTGCAAACTAAATGAAGCAGAAATTTCCCGAAAGGGGTACATTTGTTAGATCCAATTCTTGAACCGCGACGAAGTAGGGTCATTACGACTAGTAAGGGAACTATGGGGGACAAATGTACCCAATCGCTTTGAGGGCCCCGTGAAATGTTACATTAGATTTTTCTTGGGGACTTTAATAATAAGAGGGTGGAAAGGGGGTATAGTGTGGTTTGTGGCAGTTCGTTTGTAGATGGGCGATGATGAAATGTGATGTAGGAAAGTATGAAAGTGAATTTTTATGTAGGTTAATGACTGGTATTGGGTAATTAAAAGTAAAAACCCAAAAACCATAACTCTTCTGATGTAATAATAAAATCGCGGAGAAAGACTTACCTTTTCTAGATAAATCAGCTAACTAAAATTAAAGAGTTTCAAATGTTGCTTTCCTCTCGTAGGTTGTAACAAACAAATCAACTCTTCAGCTTTATAATACCAGTATGAATTAAGTTGTTACCATTGTTGTGTATTACAAATCAGCTGTTACAAAACCCCATGACCCCGTGAGTCAAAAGGCCACAACCATGGAGAATGAAATGACGAGCGGAGATGTTATAAAGGAAAATCTCCTAAGAAGAGTGTTCGGGGGAGGAGGAACGTTACTGTCTCCGTTCTTGTATGTCTTCTTTGGAACCCGCTCTTCTATACCTACTAATCTTTGACTAATCTAGACTTTACTAATAAAATAATAAGGAGAGCATATTTCTTCGTAATTTAGGCTATATTTTACCCCGGTACGAGCAGCAGTTCCTACAGGGCAGCGAGTGGACCGCGGGAAAATAGCATTATTTGTAAAACCAAAACCATCGACAGATTTGTCTAATAATCTGAAAGCTTCGTTCACTCGTAGCAGACCGCTTTGGGCACGCCCGCTGTACGTTACCTGACCTACAAGAAGGCGCCTGACCTACCTGCCTTATGGCACCTCCACTCATCTTTCCTTCCTCCGTGCCCATATCCTTGGCTACTTGGTCACGGTGGTCACTCAAATGAGTTCCGCTTCGACGCTCTTGAATGGTCATGCTCTAATAAAATCTATGTATAGTACATAATACATAATTTGTTGTGTATGTATGTGCAATATGAAGTTGTAAGAATGTTTGTTTGTATAGGATATTTGAATGGTGTTGTTGTTTTGGACAAAAGTTGTCGTCACTTTTTGGTAGGACATGAGGTAATTGCATTAATAACTAGAATCAGTTCTCGTCAAGTTACTGTGCCCTTCTGAAGCCCTGTTAGCCTTTTCAGTTGGAGTTCCCGCATGTGCCTTAATTTTTTATGCCATTATGTAGTGTTATATATTATACATTACGACCATCCATCATGAAGAACTTCGAACACATATGAAAGACTAGCTTTCGCCGATGTATCGTGCCAGAACAGCCCTTCGTGGGAACTACTCTGCGCACCCGATAAATATGCTGAAATATTTTTTAAATCGCAAAATTAGCGCATTCAAAAACTGATAAAACAACTTCAGCTTAACAATATTAGCATAGCTGAATTTTGATACATTTAGAATTAAACTTTCCACTGTCAGGTAAATAATATTCTCAAATAATATCGACGGATAAAAAAACATCTGTTCCCCAATTGACCAATCAGAGGTGTGCCACCATTCTTCAAATAGTTCAAAAATTACACATCGCTACTTCATAACGAGTAGTAAATCAAACCATTACAGTCAGTTAAATGACCCATGAGTGGTGAAACACCTATATTTTGGAGCCAATTATCTTATTTGGATCATAATGTAAGTACCTACTAAGGTTTGCTGCAGCTGTCGGTTATTAATCGAGTAAGAGTTCGTTTTATATCGATATAGATACTTCACTATATGAAGAACTAGCGACCCGCCCCGGCTTTGCACGCGATTACAGTAGTTTCACACTATTTAATGGATGTAACCTGTAACCTTCCTCTTCAATCACTCTATATAAATGTATTTAAAAAACCGCATGAAAATCGGTTGCGTAGTTTTGAAGATATAAGTGTACAAAGGGACATAGGGATATAGTGACAGAAAAAGCGACTTTGTTTTATATTATGTAGTGATATCGATACAGTTATTTCCCTATGTAAAGAATAGAAATTCTCCTGTACAAGTGTGTGTTTGGTAAAAGGGCTAAATAAAATTAGGTGTTTTTATTAAGTACATCTTTGTCAGTCACTGGTTTGGTCAGAAGTTTCAAATATATTTGTTGTGATACAAGAAGCCAAACCAAAACTAAATACATTTTTCTATATAAAAAAATGTTGCTAATGTTTTTCTAAAAATTCAACTGTACACGAGCGTTAAAACACGTTAAAGCTAGTGCTATTTACAATCATAAAATGCTCGAATAGAGATGTGCTTTCGCTTAAATTAATTAATTTTTTTAATTAGCTACTCGATATTTTAATCTCGGACTAGTTATTATCGATAAGGCAACGACCTCCCTCATTCTTATGTATCATAACTATGGCTACCTTTGTAAAAGCTCAAGAATTCCATGAAATAGTCGCATTTCAGACATCAATTTGGTAACTACGGCTGATGAAAAATGACTGTAACATAATTCTTGAATTTCATGTAATATTTAATTTTTCTAGGATACGGCCAATTCAAGATTAGAAAATCGTTTAATTTTAATGATCTGATTTGAAATTTAATCACCCCCATCATGAGATGCCATCATTTCATCACTAACCGACCGCCCAAAAAGGAAGAGGTTTTCAGTTCTATATTTTCATGAAGTACGAAGGTATGGCTACAACCCAAATAACCTTTACCTATGTTACAAAGAGAATCAAATACAGTCAATGTTTTAGTCCAGAATTCTGTCTCCCCTAAATAAATCACTCGTATCCTAAAATCCCGAAAGTTCCTACGTCGTACCTGTGTTTCAATCTACCCCTGTAGCAATTTTCACCTTAATTGGACCGAGCAGCCTATCGTGAATACGATGCGGGACGACAGTTACTTTCGGACTTTGTAGTACCAATATAGGAGAATATCTATGAAATAACTGCATCCCAGAATTAGTTGTCGTATGCCACTGCTGTATAGTGTATCATAATAATGGGTGAAAAACCAACCTCTCATGTATGAGTGAATGGGTTCGATTTCAGGTTAGGCAAATACTGTTTTTATGTTTTAAGTTTCTTATGTTGGATACGAATGACTATGTTTCGCAGGACACGATTAACTATAGGTCCCGGATGTCATTAAACATCTTACAGGTAGTCAAGCCAGTAAGCCTGACACCAGTCTTACCAAGAGGTACTGGGTTGCACGGGTAACTGGGTTGAGGAGGTCAAATAAGTAGTCACTCCTTGTAAAACATTGGTAGTCAGATGCATTCGTTTAGACTGGAAGTCGATTCCAAAATAGTTGAGAAAAAGTCTAGCTAGTAGTTGCATAGCGCGACTGCTGTTCTGGGGTTCAGGTTCAATTCCCGAGTCGGCCTGAAATTGTTTAGAACAGCCCGTAGTCTCGAAGTTGGTGACTGACACACCCATGCATCGGACAGCACGTAAATGTCGGTCCTGATCTCTCTCCGGTCGTGTCGGATTGCCGTCACATCGGCCCATAATATGTCCTGCGCAGCTGACTGATCTCCTTAGTTAGAACGACCACCGTGGACAATAATTGGTCTGGAAGTCATTATCTATTAGTATCTATTAACAGCCGTTTCCAAAATTCTCTCTATCCGTTGATTTGTCAAAGTCAAAGTCAAAAAAATAATTCATTTAGGCCTTTATAAGCACTTATGAACGTCAAAAATTATAAGGTTTGATTCTAGTTGCCTACTGGAGATACAAATTTTGATATTAACCCTATACAAGTTATGTCAACATGATATCTTAGACACCAATGGCTGATAAAAAGGTGAAGGAAAACATCTTGAGGAAACCTGGACTATAAAGTCTGAAATGACCAACCCGCATTGAGCAAGCGTGGTGATTATTGCTCAATCCTTCTCTGTGTGAGAGGAGGCCGCAGCCCAGCAGTGGGACAATAAAAAGGCTGTAAGTATAATGTCAAATGCCTATCTCTAGTTACCAAATCCACAGATAGGTAGCATATTGGGTATGGCCGTAAGTGTATAGGAAATATCAACGTCAGTACCGATTACCTACTTCGCGAACAATTTTCACTAACAAACTCGACGAGTAACAAGTAACTTGTACATACTGTAACCTATTAAACACTATTATACGCCATAGAGATACAAGCGTAATTACTATCCCATTGATTTTGACTTACGATGCATAAACTTCAGAGACTTACCGCCATTGAGTTGGGAAATAATTATATCGATAAACTGAAAGAACCAAAAAAGGAATGCATATTTTATAGGTCACATCGCCCGAGCCTTTTCGCAACTATGTTGGGGTCAGCTTCCAGTCTAACTGGATGCAGTTGAGTACCAGTGTTTGACATTAGCGATTGCCTATCTGACCTCCTCAGCCAAGTTACCCGGGCCACCCAATGTAAGTCCCTAGGTATGACTGGTTGTCCGAATTACACGACGTCCGAAACGACTGATAATGATGTTCAATGACAGCCTACAGTTTAACGTGCTCTCGAAAACAATAGTCATTGTTGTACAAGATATACTTAAAAAGTACATACAAACTTAGAAAAGTTGCATTGGTACTTGCCTGATCTGGAATCGAATCCGCTCATACTTGAGAGGTTGGTTCTTTACCCTATAGAGCAGCACGACTTGTATCGATAAATTAAAGGAGCAAAAAGGAATGCAGATTTTATAGTCACGGTTTGAATATCGATAAAATTTTATGAACAGTCTGATTATGGGGATGTTAAAGATTTTTATCGTGGTTGTCAGTTGTTTATTCAATTTAAAGGATTTAATTAAAGTTTTGGTGATATACTGTTCGAATGTAAATTGTTTTACAGTTAAACCATAACATTCAAAATTATGGGTGAATAAATAAACTGTATTTATAAAACACTAGCTGTTTCATTCGCCCGCCGATTCATTCGCGTTTCTGAGGAATATCTTCCTTTACTCGGACAAATTATGGCCTATATTACTCGGGGATAGATTTTTATATCGATTTAGTAGTTTCGTAGCCATAACTCTACAAACAAACAATCAAAACAATGCTTACTGTTTGTTATATTAGAAAAGATGGTAAAGATTTAAATCCCAAAACTTATGGACCGGTATTTTTCATTGTAGGATGCCAATACAATCTTGTATGTTTATCTGTCAGAGGACATTTCATACTCTATTTTTACCTTTCACACATAGCACATTAAAACAATTGAGTCCCAAACTCATACGATTCGGACTTGACTGCCCTACTTTATAAGCTTTTAACGTAATTTCCCTTACTTACAAATTCAATAGATCGAACATCTCTTAATAGCATGATAACATTTTTTTAACATGTCATAAGGCCTTTGTCAAACTTCGAAGTCACATTATAACTATCTTTTGTCGTACAAAAGTCGATAAGTAATAGCTTTTCATGTCGATAAAACCGCTTTTGTGTGTGTCTATTCAATATTGCCTATTTTCTTTTGAAGTGCAGTGAAGCGTTCTTAAGTTTAAATACGTTTTAAGGCCTATTTTTTGCGAATAAAATGTATGAGGGCTTTGTTTTTTGAAGCGGTATGAATGCGTTTATTACATTCAAATGTTGTGAGCCGTCTACAGTTTTCATATAGGTACATAATATTTTTTAAAGTTGTATGTTAACTTCTGTAAAAAAAAATATGCCTTAAATATATAAAATGTTAGAAAAGATATGTAGACTTACTTCCTAACATTGTATGTCATGGATTTCCTATAAGTAATGCCTGATCCTTTAATTTTCCTTAAATATAGTCAATGTTTCGATTGTTAGTTCTATAAAATTTCCTATCTACATTACATAACTTCATTAATAGAAGCAAACCTTACCGTGTTGAAAATTTAAAAACATTACCACTGTTTTTGTTTAGATAATTACTTTCTTTACCACTGAAAAATAAGAATATTGAAAACAAATTCATCACTTAAAACTATCGATAAATTATATCGACTACCCCCATCACTAAACGGGCGTCAGCTAGAGTGACCACAGCGTTTCCTCGTGGACTGTTCCGAGCTTTCATTATAAATTGTGGGCACTTTATTGTCCTTAAATAGTAGTGCCTTGTGGTCACCTTAGGTGGCACTTTGCGGTCATTGTAGGTAGTTTGTCGTCTTTAGTAATAATAAATTGCTTTGGATTTAGAAGATTTAGTCAAGTGACCTGATTAGTTTTGGTTACAATTGCGGATACAGTAATATTGTTTGAAGATTTAAAGTAAGGCTGTGTAACTTTGTAAAATTATAGGATTATTTGCGAAATATTCTCTTCTATTCGGTATGATTTTTGGCTTTATGAAGAGTATGAAAGAAAAAAAAATGATGTTTTACGTCAAATTGCGTTTTTTGTATTAGAGAGCTGCTGCGTAATTATTTGATTCCAAAGAGAACATAAGGGGCTCATGAAGGAACATACTAGAATTTATTCAGTGAACGACTGACAATCCCATTTCGTCTGCCGCCCGCCCGCATCTGATGAGTTTCCACATCATCAAAAGGGCCAGAATGAAGACATCTAAATATATAAAACTCAAAGGTGACTGACTGACTGACTGACTGACATAGTGATCTATCAACGCACAGCTGAAACCACTGGACGGATCGGGCTGAAATTTGGCATGCAGGTAGGATTTTGATCAATTCTACCACCAAGGGGATAAAATAGGGGATGAAAGTTTGTATGAAACTTGCCCACGCAGACGAAGTTGCGGGCAACAGCTAGTATTAGGTACCATAAAATTCCAACAAATGCATTTAGGATTGACTTCAAAAAACTTCTGAAACTAACGAATAGTTAGATCTGCTACTATTTCCTCTCTACTGCATAGAATATTTTGTTCCAAAATATAACTCAGTAGTAAGTTTGTGTGGCATTGCCAGTATCTCCACAAGCCGTAATTATACCCAACAGCTGTTTAACGCTGTCCTGAACTCTGCGGTCAGTCCAGTCGGACACTAAGCCTACACACACACTGCCGACTAAACAGTCGGCCGACTGTTGCCACGGTTGACAGAGTTGGGAATTTTAAAAAAAAGTTTTTCATTTATAAATCACTAGCGACCCGCTCCGGCATCGCACGGGATGACAGTATTTCCCCAAACTTTAATCACTTTATCTATTAAGAAAACCGCATGAAAATAGGTTGCGTAGTTTTGAAGATTTAAGCGCACAAAGGGAAGGGGTACATGGGGAAAGAAAAAGCGACTTTGTTTCGTACTATGTATGTAGTGATTTACAAATATTTACAATTAACATTAAACACTATTCAAATATGAAACCTAAAGCTACAATTCATCCCCATCGCTATCGACTGGGAGCGCGCCCAAGAGGCTGGCAGCATTACCTCGTTGGATCGTCATGCTAATCCTTTGTATTTTGTGAGAAGTGTCAACCAGTCGCCTAGAAAATCAAAGTTTTTTGTCGATTCCCGAGTATAACCGGATCGTTGTTACGTGCGTGCTTCCATTTATCTTCATACTGATTTTAGAGCCCGGCCGATTAAAAGTTTGTAGTCTAGCAGACTACTCTGAGCTCATACAAGCTTACAGTCTTTTGTTTCCAATTCTAGAATGGCACTGTTAGTATTCTAGTTATGAATTTTGTAAGATAATATTTTTTAAATAGAGAGAAAATCTATATGTATATGGACTTACAGTTTTACATTTTTAAAAGCGCTTATTTCAGGAAGTATTGGATTGATTGGGGAGATTTTTGTGTGGATAGCCCATTTATCGAGGAAGGCTTTAGACTACTTTTCGTTATAGTTAACGCAAGTGAAACTGCTGAGAGAAGCTGGTATTGCTTGATAAATATACTATCAAACACTGAATTTTTTAAATTGGGTCGGCAGTTCTTGAAATACCGTTCAATCAAACAAACAGACTCTTCACCTTTATAATAAATTTCTTCACAAACTGAATACAAACCACAAGAAACATCTACCAATATAAAACAGTCACACGCGATCCACGGTCACTCTTCAAGGACTCAGAAACTTAGTTAATTCTTCCCAGCTAATGCACTAAAGTTGCATTGCCTTGAAGACAGTTTTATTGCGATTCTCCCGTATCTCGTGGCTTTGAGGTGCAGTTCAAACAAAATATTGACTCAGTAAAGTGGCTTGCTATAAAATTGAGATCGGTTTTTCGCCACGGGGGTATGGTCAAGGTAAAGATTAACTTGATTTTGACTGGATAAATCTAAAAGTATATAAGGAGTATCATGATAGGTAGTAGAGATCAGATAGCTAACACATAAAGTATTCAAAAACAAATATTTAAGTAGTTTGAAAAGGCCGGCCATATACATAGGTAGTTAAAAGTTTTCGTTATAGTTAATTCACCGAAAGACCGTTAAAAGTTAGCGAGTCCCCTAGTACCTATTTACAAGATATGATATGATATGTAATTGTCTCTGGTCCAGTAAATGCATAGATCGACTGCTGTGCACGGGGTCTCGGGTTCGAATCCCGAGTCCGACCGAAATCACTTTGAGGTTTTTTAAGAAATCCACGAAGCAGCCATTTTGATGTTGGTGCTGAATACACTAGCAAAACAAAAATGCTTTTATCCATTTAACTATACTTGTTATAATCGTAAAACTATACCATAAGACTACAAGCCTAAACGGACCAAATCCAAAATCTCCTATTATAGCACATTATAAATATTTACGCTCCGAATCATGCGCGCGCGCAGACTTCGTTAAACCGAGATTAACTAGCCGTATATCAATTGTAACCCTTTGTAGTAGTTATAAATTAGCCAGTTAACTCGTGTTAACTGTGTTTACGGTTTAATTTTAACCGGTTGGTTTAAACTAGATATTTTTGATGTTTAATCTGTTTTTCAAGGCTTGTTAGGTAATTGTTATTATAGTTTTATGGTCGATTTTGTTGCGAAGAATTGTTTTTACTACTGGTCTAGAAGTTATTAGTGCAACTGACGAGTTAAAGGTTCGATGCCTGGGTCGGTAAGATAATTTGGAGGACATTTTTAATAGCCGTAAATGAGAAATTCTTTTTGAAAAGTTTACTTAAACATTAAAGTTAAGAGTTTTTTTTGTAGAATAGTTTTTAATTAAAAAGAAAATAATATTAACTATAATAATGTAAATATAAAAAAAAATACATCATAAGCTTAAATATTATGAAAACTCATTACAATAAAATTCAGTTATGAAACAAAAAGTTTCGTAATATTAAATATCCTGCGATTGTTTAACTACTTAGTAAGTCAGGTCACTGACCTCTAATCTTTAAAACATTGTATAAAAATTACAGGCGATTATCATTGTTTACAAAGTATAAATAAACCGGATTAAATATTAAGATAGCGGTAATAAGTTCAACATCAAACAATTTTTCCTGGAAAGGAAATTCTTTAAAACAGTTCAGAAAACAACTAGATGCTAATGTTATAAAGCTCAAGGGCTTGCTTGTTTTCTTGCAAGCACTAATCTCAGGAACTACTGAAACGATTATAAGTTATTTCAGTGCTAGATAGCCGATTTTAAGGCTAGTTTTACCCCGGTACGGACAGTAGTTCCCATGGGACGCGGGTGAAACCACGTGAAAACGAGTTACCTATAAAGATCTATTTATGTACGTTTATTTAGTATTCAATTCGGTTATTCTCTAGTTGTCTTATACATGTCTATTTAAGTAATAAATGCACCTACCATGTTATCTCTGCATCACCTTAAGGTTGACTGGAAAGAATGCCTATGGCATTAAGTCCGCCTTTGTAATTGTTTAATTGCATAAAGTTAAATAAGTAAATAGTTCTAGAGTGGAGACCACGCCTCGGTAAACGTAGTGTAGGACGTCCTCAGGCACGGTGGAGTGATGACTTGCGCAAGACGGCTGGCAGGAGCTGGATGCGAGAAGCCGAAAATCTGGACTGCGATAGGCTAATGATGATGATGAAATAAATAAATATAAATTAACTATTTGAACTTACTCATCCAAAAACCTTTCTACCCTGACACCTACAACCGCAAATCATTCCTCTATTCGCTTTGAAGGCAGTAATTACAGGAATACGGTACGATGTAGCTTTGTCACTATGATCTGCGGCGCCTCTGTGTACTGCGAGATACGGGGAAACCTCACTAATTTCCTTCTCAAACGAGTAGATAAGTACGTGAAGAAAGGAATGTAGGATAGAATCGTCACCTGTCTAAATCGACCTTATCGCCCGAATTGTATAAAATTGTATAAAATGTCATATCTTTGTACTTCATTATTTTATTCTCATTTTTTTTTGTTTGTGATTCTTCTCACGTTAATATAGTAGGTATGTATCAAAATACAAATACATTTATAAGTGCTATTATTTATATTTTTATTTATAGTAAGTGTATATATTAGGTAATAAGTTAGTTATATGTGTCAGATTGATTGAATTAAAATTTAAAGAAGTAGGTTAAAAAACAATATCATGTTTATATGTTACCCGAAAGAACTATTTATAAGTGCTTGTGCATGAAATAAATTATTTGACTTTTATCCACGATTCTTCCATAATTAGACAATTCGGGCGAGGTTTCAAACGATTTATAAAAAGAATTCTGGAATTCGATTTCATTGCTGCTGTCGATTCTGACAGATGTGCGTTCACTATTAGACTGAAAGCGGATATAGCCGACCGACGGAGGGAATGTCAGACTCTTACTGACTGAAACCCATCATATTCCTTCTTAAGCCCTTTATGTACCAGCGCCGCGGTAACTCACGCGAACTAGTGGGCCCCTCTGGAACTAACACTAACCTAAAAAACAAAATCCAATTACAAATTCAGCTTAACAAACAATAATAAAATTAGAATAGAAATTACTTTCCACAAATAGGGCTACTTTTAACCAACAATTTAGTTCAGAAATAAAACAATAAATACAGTCTAACACAAAACTAAGTAAAACTTTAGTAAATAAACAAGGTCTAGCCAGACGTTAATAGGCCTATTCTCCTTTGGGTAAAAAATTGCTTTTCAATAGTGTAGCGCCTAGTTTCAGGTAACGATGTCTGAGCGGTTTTTAGGAGAGGGATTGTGTAATAAGTTAGTGAAACAATAGGGACAGGATACAGTTAATTTAGAAGTACAAAGGTAGGTATTGACATAAGTTCGTGTAAACAATTTAAGGAGCCTAATGGACAAAAGCTTGCTGGAGTAACCCATCTACGGACCGACCGCGCCAAGCGTTGCTTAACCTGCGTTTGAGGGCAGTGTATTGATGGGCTGCGGGATTGTTCGAAAGAGTTACCGCGGCCCTGGCACATAAAAGGAAAATTGAAATTATTATGTATGTGAGAGTTTATGTTGTTTATCTGTGAATTTTACTGTTTTCAGGACTTCTTTCTTAAAAAAGCATGCACAAAATTTTAAAATTTGTGTTTTGAAATATTTTTCGATCAAAAATAAAATAATTATGCGAAACTACATACATAATGCCGCTGGATGCAGGTCGCCTCCCACAGGTATCTGTGGAGATCTAAGGGGGAGGCCTATGTTCAGCAGTGGACGTCCTATGGCTGAGATGATGATGATGATGACATAATGCCATCAGTACACGTTTCTTTCTCAAGTCTATAAAAAAAAAATAAGTTGTCAAAACCAGACAAAAATATGATAAGAAGTTAAACTTCTGCCATTTATCTGTACACCCAAGAAGCTTTCCAGAGATGAAGTTTTTATGTAAATGACTACGTATATAGCCCACATAATATACTTTTAGCTTAAAAGAAATTGTTCGAGCGCACACCAAGTTATTTGCTCGAGTCATATTTGAAAGGGGATATGTTCATTTATTATTCAGACTCCATCTTTATGCCTTTTAAGTCCTGGTCTAAATATGGAGTACTTTTTTTTTAAGAAAAGAGTTTATATTCTTTTCCTGGAATTGGTTTTGATCTGTATATTTTTTTGTTTAAGTAGATTGTTTTATGTTCAAGCGTCTAATTTAAAAATTGAATTTAGGGGTAGGTTCTTTCTTATCTGGCGTCCACTCCCGAATATTTTATCTGTCTGTTGATCTGGCTGGCTGTTCTCCATCTTCTTAGAGAACCACTTCCCGCAACCGGGTAAAAGTAGACTATATCCTTTCTGAGGCTTTTGACTCGTGTAGCTTAAATAAGTTTAAGTTCATTACTTTAAGTACAGATTACTAAATATTCAATTCTCAATTCTCAATTCTCAATTCTTTATTCCATTCAGGCGTGACAGCCCAACTATCGGCTATCTAACTCTCGAAGACTTTTTCAGATCGGACCAGTAGTTCCTGGGATAAAGAGCAAGCAAACAAACTCTTCAGTTTTATAATTTTAGTCAGTTATTTTCGCATTTTATAACAGAAGTAAGGACAATATCAATTGTAGATGTTAATTACGTAATTCGTAATGTCTATTGATGTCACATACATTATTATTTGTGTCCATTTAACGGACGGCCGAGTTTTTCGACTGAAAACCGATTTGAGGGAAACCAATTTCCGAATTAATTATGCAGCAGTGCAATTAATTGCATTTGACTGTATTTCTCTTTAGTAAAACACGTGTTTATATACCGTGGGTGCACTGGGATTGTGAGATAAATTATAGCCGTACATAGAAACACAAAAAAACCTTTTAACTCATAAAGTTATTTATTTCATTTTTTGCAGTAACTTGATGTAATAAATAAATTAGTTTTTGAAAATGATAATACAGCTATGTAATTTTTATCTGAGTGGGTAACACCGTGGAAATCGGTTTGTTTTTGATATTTCTGACTAACGGCGGTTGCCAATATTCTACGTACCTACCTTACTAGACGTAGAATTTTAACATTGCTAATGTCAGATTTCTGCCTGGATAACTGGGTTGAGGAGAATAGTATAGAATAATCCATGTAAAACACTAGTACTCAGCTGCGTAGACTAGAAGCCGGTAGACTGGAAGCTGAGCCCAACAAAGTTGGGAAAAGGCGAGACAGATGATGAGTAGTCATTTCGAGACTAAATTTGGGTATGGAAGACACGTAGTATTTTCAAAAGCTATGTAGGTACAAACTAAACAAACAAACTAACTAAACGTCCATCTTATGTACAGTCGGTTATTGCAAGAGCACATAAGTATCCAGACCTTTTAACCTTTATATGCCAACACTATAATATCCAGTGTTTATTCCTGATATACATTCATATTCAACAAGTTACCTAAGTACCACTAAAACATAATACCTCGTTACAAATCCCATCCCACTACTAAGATTTTAAAACATGGAGAACAAAATGACTAGCGGAGGTGCCATGACGGAAAATCTCCTAAGAAAGTAGCGCGACAACATGCGGGTGTTCGGGGGACGAGGAACGTTACTGTCTTCGCTCTTACACGCCTTCTTTGGACCCGACCATTTTTTTTAATACCAAAACTCATTGAAATATCTCTCAAAGAATCCGAACGCCTCGTTAGTTCACTCGTAACTGATCGTTTAGGTCATGCATGCCGTACGAATTTGACCTAGAAGAAGGCGCCTGACCTACCTGCATTATGGCATCTCCACTCACCTTTCCTTACTCCATGTTGTAAATCTTTTCTGCTATCGTTTCGTATCTAAATGTCTATCAAAGTGCCATTTACGTACACGACAAGATCAACCTAATTTGAACTTTAATCCCCGTCTATAAGGTCACATTTTGATTTATCAAAGTTTATTTACTTTAGCTTCCTAAGATACCCACGCGATGTCAAAGTTCTAATCATTTGCGTGATATTAATTTAGATATCAATTACTGTTATTGGAATTTGAGCTTAATGACACTTGAAATAAAGTCTGAATTAGTTTGGTTATGTTTTTGAAAGTAGCGTAGGCGATTGCAAACAGTATGTATAAGGGTTTATGAATTTGATATCGTGTTTTGATATTGAATTAAACAAGTTTTCCTAATGTCCGTAGTTTAGTATGGGAACATGGAGACCCGGTAGGTAAGTATAGTTGCCTTAGGTATATTAGATATATGTTCTACTTGTGCTTCAAGATTTCTCCTGCCTTTTAAGGGAACTGGGATATATTTCTATACTTACCATATCTGTAGAAAGTTCTCTAGTAGAATATCTTTATAAGCAATTCGCGCAATTTGTAATTACTGACGGTTAAAAACAAGCCATACCATTCCTCAGTTTTCAGCTACGTTCATACTCAATTACATTTACTTACAGATTCTTTTAATTTTATCCTTAAGCGAAAAAAAATAAACAATTCAAAAATTACTTTGAGTATTACCAATTACCATCTATAGTGAATGAACATATAGTGTCAAAATTCAAAATTATAAACTATCTCAAAATTTCAAAAAATATTTCAGGCATAGGTATATTATTATGTATCAGATTTCCCGCTCTATTCGCCTCATTCAGCTTAATAAAATACACTAAAACTAAATCAACTAAAACATGATAATTAAATCACCGTTGTCCTTTACGTCTAAACTAAGATAAATTAAGTCAAACCGATCACGATCTAGGTTTCTTGATACAAAACCGGTTACCTAGATAAGATATGTAGGCAAATGCACGGCCTTGGGAAGAACGTGAGAATTCCTATTCATTTCTATTTAAACTGCAATTTAACAAAAGTGCATATATTGAAATACAAACACACATATTGTTGCCCAGCTAACTGGGTTGAGGAGGTCAGATAGGGCAGTCGCTCCTTGTAAAGCACCGGTACCCAGCTGCATCCGGTTAGACTGGAATCCGACCCCGACATAGTTGGGAACAAGGTTCGGAGGATGATGTTGATTGAAATAGCCACAATAGAATTGAGAACCTCATTTTTTTATGTCGCTCAGGATTCAAGTAGCTGTTTCCCAAAATTTAGCTTAAATCCGGTAATCAATAGGGTAAATCCAGAACCCACCCAGCCTAGAAGTCTACTACAGCTATGGACATTGAGTTGAATAACTGCCCAGGTACATATAATACCTATAGAGAAAGGCATAGGCTACTTTCTATGCGGGTGAACAGAGTAGTTCCTATGGGAAGCGGGTGCTACCTATTGGCAGCAACTAGAATTAATATAAGACTCATAGAAAATATCGAAAAAGATTTTAGTACAAGCTGCCTCGTTAAAAATAAAAGATAGGTTATTTCTAAGATTATCACATTTAAGAAAACAACAATTTAAACCTATAAACAACCAAACTTTAGCTTCACTTCATTCATATCTAAGCTGACATATTCTTAACCGACTTAAAAAGGTGGAGCTTCTCAATTCTTCGAAATATTTTCGTGTAACAATGTCTATATACATAATCATTCATTGTTTGTTTACATTTTTAAACTAAGCAGTGTTGAGTAGAATTCTTTGCAAGTGGTTTCGTAGCACAAGCTAGATTAATTCGCAAGGATTGGGTGGTTTTAACGCGTCTAAGGAGATGTACTCACTTGCGGAAAACGACTTTAGATTGTAAGAGGTTTTGTTTTGTTAAATATTTATTATGGATGTTAATCTATGGTGCGAAAAAAAACAATGGTTTACCTAATCTAAATTTTGGCGAGCTGAGATAAAATGGTGTGGAATGTTGCAAGGAGATTTTAATTTATTTGCTGTTTGATTAATAATAAAAACATATTCTATTATTTTAAATCATTTTTCAGTGTTTTCATTCCCATTTTTTATCCGACTGCCAATAAGAGTAATAGTATGCTCTCGGAGCACAATGCGATCGAAATAAACTGGAGTTACTTTTATATTTGATATATTTAAAAAGTAAGCATAAAGAAAAAATAACGCAAGTGGTATTTAAACAATACACAAAGAATTGTTTACCAACTTTTCTTTTAACTTAAACATATAAACTTCAAAAAAAGAAAGTCGTGTCCCAACATTGTGTGCTCCCCCTAATTCAGCGCCGACTGACAGATCCCCGTTGACAGTATTGTATTGTAGGCTTTACCCAGCCACTTTATACTTTACCCTGTTACTTTTATACTTTACCCGGATACTTTTATACTTTAGCTGGATACTTTGTGTAATGCTACTGTGCGTTCTTTATTGTTTTATTTCTGTGAACATTTGACGGTTTTATGTCAATTATGGGTAGACATTTTGGTTTTGTTTTATTTTAGGGTGAAAATGTGGGTTTATTTTTGGGTTTTGAAATATTTTTGGTTTGTATGTAGGTAATAATTATTTGACGGTTTTTAGTAAATAGGAATATTTAAAAAAATGTATGTTCGTTAATTTTAATTGGTTTGTCTATTGGTTTTCAATTTTGAAGTCAATTAATTTTATTAGTTTTAGTTAAACTTGGTATAATATTTATTTTTATACAAAATAAAAAGTATTTTTTTATACAGTGATTTCGTTGCCAAAAGTATCGGAATTATTATGCCATATAATTCTTACATAATATGACGTTCGTTTTTATCTCTAAAGACATTTCAGAATAACCACTGGAAAAGGTTTTTCGATTTCAAACTTCAGATATATGAATTTTATTGAGGGAGTTTTCAAAATATTTTTGTTTACCTTACCCTTGATTTCAAGATCCATTTAGAAGAAAATACCTTCATATGTTTTATGAAACTGAAAAGTATTCTTGACCTCTTTCAAATTCAAAATTGAATACCTTTAAAAAGGTTATTTAGAAGGTTTTTAAGGGGTCCTTTGGGAACTTCCTGTCTTCGTATTGTATAAAATGAGCTTCAAATTGTAACATTATTTGGGTAGGTACTAGTCTCATTTTCATTTATTCAGTTGCCTTAGTATTTATTGTGATGTGTTATTAAATCATATTAAATAATTTAAGCCTTTCTGAGCTACCAACCACCCCTTTCAAAAGGGCACTACGTAGACGGTTAATTGACAATCCTTTCTAATCCTTTTTACTCTATATTTTTTGCGATATAAATTTCCTAAAGATAAATAGGTAAACTTTGTTATAAGTTAATTTGCATGTCATTATATTATGACTGAATACCGAACAAACTGAAATTTTGTAACACCTTACAACCTACTGTATTCATGTGCAAGTAAATACTTTGACTGGAAAACATCACATTTAAACAAATCGACACGCTTAAACGTCTGAAGCATCTTAGGTAAAACTTGGCAATAAGATATAATGTAAGTACCTTAAAGACATAATAGACATAATATGCTACTTGTTATTCGGTTGATAGGAGCTAAGTATTCTCTTAGGACACGAGTGAAATTGCGGGTGAATCACTTGATAAAATGGCTGCCTTTCCCTACTATACCATACAATACTATGTAGTTTATTTTTATCATCACTTACAGTGACAAAGTTATTCTATTTCTTCCAACTAAAACAGTAGCTGATGTTATTTATCTGAGCGCTAGTAAATCCACGAGCAGAAAGCACTGACACGTTCACAGATCTAAGATATGACATGTGTAGAGAACCACTTAGCTATTGAGTATTTATAGTGTTATAGAGCACTTGCCATTGGTGTTTTTATATCGTACTTGCTGACTGCAAATTTCGTATCGTATAAACCTTACAGGGCCTCATTTTAAAAGCAAAATAAGCCAAATCAGTCCAGCCATTCTCGAGTTTTAGGGAGACTAACGAATTCATTTTTATGTTATCAAGTTATTGGTGTGGAACCATGTTTAACGGTAACAAGCTAACTGGGTTGAGGAAATCAAAACAGCAGTCGCTCCATGTAAAACACTGGTACTCAGATATATCCGGTTAGCCGACCCCAGCATAGTTGGGACAAGGCTAAGCTCAGATGATGGTGTGTAAACATGTGCATGATGTATGATTGATACAATTTAGCTTGATGTATAAATGATTAATGTATGTAATATCTGGGGGTGTTCAATTAATTCGTAGACATTCTGATATTCCAAATTGACTGACTATAACTGGTTTTAATGTATTTTAAATTTTCCTTTTACATAGCTAACAAATAGGTACGCCTAGAAATCGAATAAAAATCAAAACTACACCTATTGACGACTGAGCTGGTATTATTGGTTCTTGGAAACATAGTTATTTATTTAAAAGAAGTTTTACTACCAACAGCGCTCTATAGCTCACTCATACTCAGCGTATACACCCCTATATAGTTGTGACCTAAATATTTCCCAGTTACTAGTCGTCATTATAGAAATATGTTACACACGCCTTATTCTTATCGGGGACTCATTAACAATCTCTGGGAAATGCGTCTTATTAGAAATAATAGGAAAAACAACGATACCTTCCTTAGGGTCAATTAAAAAGACTGTTCAATTAGAGGTTTCTTAGAAGTTTCTTATTGATTTAAGCAAGTAAATAAATTATTATAGTACGAAAATTCTTGACAGCGGCCGAGTATAATAACAACGTAAGGGACATCCCTTACTAATATTATAAACAAGAGTGTTAGTACATTATGTATGGATGTTTGTCTTAAAAATAAAATCACGTCTCTTGCAAATTCTTAGATATTATCTGCGACAAATATCAACACGTCCCCTTTATTATTTCATACATTTATTTGAAAAGATATTTAGGGTCCCGTAAAACAAAGTAAAACCGATGAACGGAGTAATTTAAATATTTTTGACATGAATTTAACGATAGAGCATTTATTTACAACAACATTACGTTTGTGGTTTCACTAGCATCCAGAGGTAACCGCGTTCCGCATCGGCATAAATAATAAGCATTTGTTATTCTGATTTACTTTTGTAAAAATCCGTTCTGACGTAGGTACTATTGTGGTGAATATCCCTTCAGTATTTTTTGCGTGAAAGAGTGGCAAAGATCCATAATTATGTCCAAACTTCCGCGTTAAATAATTAAAAAATTTACTTATGATATAACAGAAAACTATAAATAATTAGTTACAGCCTATATATCGTCCCACTGCTGGGCACAGGCCTCCTCTCACACGGAGAAGGATTGAGCGTTAATCACCACGCTTGCTCAATGCGGGTTGGTGATTTCAGACTATATAGTCCAGGTTTCCTCAAGATGTTTTCCTTCACCTTTTTATCAGCCATTGGTGTCTAAGATATACTTAGAAAGTACATACAAACTTAGAAAAGTTGCATTGGTACTTGCCTGACCTGGATTCGAACCCGCGCCCTCATACTCGAGAGGTTGGTTCTTTGCCCACTAGTATAAAAATCTTAACTATTGAAGAAAACCTTGTTGACATGTCAAAACATGAAAACTGTTCAAAAAACGTAAAATTCCAACTTTAAAACCGAAAATATTTTTCTTTTAAAACCGTGTTGAAAACTTAAAGAAACTGCTAGCGAAGCCAAATAGCTTTATTTTTAAGTAGCTTCTGACAACGGCTGCGTGAGAACAGACCGCGATGTGAATCGGATTTTAAGAAACAATATTGTATGGTGGTTTATTTTAAAACGTTTTTCTTGATAAAGGAAATATGTTTTTATAGTAAGCGTGTCAGATTTAGAAAAATAAAACAGGTATTTTCCGAAAATAATTTTGATGTCCTATAACAATAAATGGTACACCCACTTTCATGAAAATTATCTATTTCTGTAGATAGAAAAAAAGAAAGAAAATATGAAAAAAAACTTTTGTCTTTTTTCGTTTTCTATGAACTGTTTATAATTCGATAACAACTAAGTTGAATCTACTAAATGTTTTAAAGATATAACCGTTATAGTATCACCGTTATAGTTCATGTATTTACTAATATAAATTACAAGCTACGGAACCAACGTATTTTCGTTAAGTTTCCAGTTTCTTACCACCTATCATACGTCAAAGTCTTCACTCGACCTAAAAATTTATAGGGTTTCAGTTCCAGACATAGAACGTACTGAATTTTTATTCAATATCTTGCTGATATTTTGAAAAAATAAATATTTTTCCTTTGAGTATCAGAAAATAATCTTCAGCCATTCTTCAGTGAAACCTGTCAGGTAATTGGATTTTTGTGTCATTAGACTTTTACCCTGCTAAGGTAAGGTTAAAAATATCTAAATATAAAGGCTAAATACAATACAATATATGTATTTGCGTCGCAAATATGACCTATAATAAGGTAGGTATATAATCTTCCCTTTTATCTCACGTACCTACTATTCTTTGTGGAGCCAAGGAAAACTTTCCGCAACGGGGTAGACTAGACTAGTAGACTACTTTTTGTAGTCTATATCCTTTATCGAGTTCAAGACGAAAGCTTTATTTAATTGGCAGATACACGAACTGTGCATTATTTTAAAGAAACCTAAATCTGTATTTACTTAAAAATTAATCTCAAGACTATTTGTGTACCTTTGATTTAAATGGGTTATAGAATACATGGACAATATATGGACAGATAGAGTCACTTTCTCATCCTACTTTCCTACTAATATTATAAATGTAAAAGTTTGTAAGAATGTATGGATGTATGTTTGTTATTCTTTCACGCAAAAACGGCTGCAGATAGGTGATATCCTGGATTAGCACATAGGCCACTTTTTATCAACACACCACGCAGGCGAAGCCGCGAGCGGAAGCTAGTTTATAATATTAGTAAGGATAAAACAGCCTTATTCATGACAAAGTTATCAAATATTCTGCAAGAAATTACTCACTTTCCCCAACTGATTAGCCGAAGCAATTAAGCTAGTTTGCCCGGCCAATCCGCGGATTACCATTTCAAAGCAAACAAATGACAACTATTACGGAAGTTGATAACTTTGATTATGTTCCAGATAAATTGTTATAAATCTTCTATAAGGTTTTAGAGTTTGGTAAACCATCGTAGTTTCCAATTTTAATTAGTTTTGAAGTTACTAGAATTATTTCTGCATTTTGAGAAAACTTTGCAAACTTGTAGTCGGCCGATAGTTCGTATGGGTTCATAAATCAGTATGAAGATGAGTGTCAGTACGCACATTTCAAAGATCAGGTACTAAGCCGGCGCCAGAGAGACTTAAATATTTGATTGGAATCAAGATATTCCTAAAAAAAACAACTTCACTCTATCTCTAAATTTTAATGGTAGTCTACGTACGTCTAGGCTAAGATTTCACCAAAATTGTTCGCGAACAAAAAATGTGTTCCCGCACAGAGATTACAATTTCACGAATATGTTAACAATGTTCGCACGCAATTTAATGAGGTAGTAATCCACCCATATCGGAAGTAAACAAGATAAATATAGATATACCAGAGATAATACAAACTACCCAAAACATACAAAATCCCGGAACACACAGAATATTCTATCAGGTCATTTCCCTTATCCGTCTGAGCTATTGAAATATAAATAAATAACGTCACTACAGGGTTAATATCTAATCGACCTGTTAACCTACAAAACTGAACTATTAATTAGATTGAGAATTATTTATTAGAAGCTCGGGAAATGATTTAAGAGGGTCTATATTTTATTGATGGGCGCTTGAAGGGTTGCTTGTCAAAAGGATTAGGGTTCCGTTCGCGTGATACTGAAGATATGCTTGAAATTATATTGCAAATACTGCGTTCAAGGCTGATTTCGCCTACAGTGGCTGTTCTCAGATTAGGAGATCAGCCAGTTGCGTAGGACATGTAATAGTGCACCTGGAACTAGCAATAGCCGCTGAGGCCAATTTCAGTAATGGCGGCTGTTCTTGAAGGAGATAGACCCAGCTGCGAGGGGCATATAATGTACACAAGCATTTGCGCAGACACAGGTGTACTCACTAGTCTATCACTCTCATAGCTCGATGGGACGGTAGGTAATTTGACACGACCGGAGAGAGATCACAAGCAGGAGAGACATTTGCGTACACGCCGATGCACGGGTGACTCAATCACCAACTTTCAGACTACGAGCGGCTTTGTGAATGTTTCTAAATCTCACAAAGCGATTTCGGCCCGACTTGTGAATCGAACCCGAGACCGTGTACATTGCAGTAGCGCGTGCGACCCACTAGACCAACTAGCCAGGGGAAATACTACTCCAAGTCCTAATAGTTGTAGCAAAACTCGATAGCAATCTGCAATTAACGTTTGTTTAATATAATTGCAATTTGTGAAATTGTATTAATTATAAGTTTTTTCTTAGTATTAGGCACATAAGGCTATTGTTATCTTTGTGACATTTACAGGTATGGTCCACAGATAAAAAAAAATATATGTGATAGGATAGAGAGCGACACTGTGGACCATAGATTAAAATTGTTGTTTAGTATTAAGTTATTTTAGTATTATTTCTATTTAACTTGTTATAGTAATTTTCCTTGTCTTGTTTTTGTCTGTATACGTATGCGTCTGCGCAAAAATAAATTATTTTTCTTTCTTTCTTTCTTCTTTCTTTCAATTGAAATCAGAGTACAAGTACCTACTTGTATCAGAGCCATAACCCTACGCCCACCGCTGATACATAAAATGGTTACTGCGCAAAAACTAGCTGAATATTTCGTGGTGAAAAGCTTGGCGAGAACTATATTACTTACTATGTTTATTGCTGCAAAGTGTTAATGGGTTTGTTCCTAAATTATTAAGATTATTAAAATCTAAAAATAGCAACTTACGGCATCTTTCCTTCCTCCGTGCGCCTGACGCTGGTTTTCTACTGGAATAAAAATAGAAAAGAAAATTCAATTATTTGATTAAAATTGACAGTCTAAACAAGTAAAAATTCCAGCATAAAATCTCGACCTTTCTTTTGAAGCTAAATATAGTTTCAGATATAAATAAACGGATGTCAAACCAAAAGAAATATTTTATTGTGTATTGAATTTATAAGAAAACTCGCTTCCTATTCCTATCCTTGTCTTTCACCAAACATTTTATATATTTATATCGCTCACTCCACAATACTGTGACTAGACTACATTGCAATTCTTTAGAAAGAAATAAAAAATAAGTCCTTATATATCTGTCCTGTTCTTACACACAGGAACGTATATATTTCACATCTAATTCTAAGCTGTTTAATAAATATTTTGAGTACACACACTGCAAACTAAAATGAATGGTAGTACGCAAATTACAAAGATCAGTCAGGTATTTAGCCGGTATCAGACCGACTGAAAAATTTCTTATAATCTCCCGAGCCTTTTCCCAACTATGTTGGGGTCGGCTTCCAGTCTTACTGGATGCAGCTGGGTACCAGTGTTTTACAACTAGCGACTGCCTATCTGACCTCCTCAACCCAGTTACCCGGGCAACCCGATACCCCTTGGTAAGGACTGGTTGTCAAAGTTACTGGCTGGATTTTCTTTTTTGTTTTCCCGGGGTCAACTATCGGCCGACTATTTAGTCTGCAGTGTGAGGGAGACTCTTTGTAGTTATTCTCCAATTTTGTTACCCTGTCATTATGACCAAACTTGGTTTAGTTATATTAATTTTAACGGACAGTTAGTTATTATTGTTTTCCCGTGGGTGGGGTTCTATTCTAAGCGAGAATTCTGGAAATGTTAAAAATTAAATAGTTAATTATTGATTTATTCATAAAACTTTTTGTGTGGGATTTTTTAAGTAAAGTTCGCGTACCAGAATGAAAAATTCTTTTGTCTTTTAATAAGGAGTGTTACAGAGATCACTAATGTATGAATGAATTAGAAGAGCGTGGGGTGTGTCTTAGTATATGAACAGCTAACAGAGAGGAATGGAAGCAGAAAACATATTGCACCGAATTTGGGGTCAAGAAAAAGAAAGAAAAAATAAGAGTTCCTAATTATAAAAACACTTCTCTAAAGACAGAATTTGTGTACAAAAATTGTGATGCCACTAATCTCAAAATAGAACAAGCATGGCGATTAAAGCTTATTACGTTTCTGGTATGAAAAGAGGACTGCTGATTTCAATTTTTTGATATTGAAAAACTACTCCGCTCCGCTTTTTATAGAGCCTGAGCCTTAACCACAATGCAGTAAGTAGGTATATCGAAATTCAGTTCAGATTACGAGATTTGGCGGTTTATACCGTATGCTAAAGAGTTGCATTCGGAGATTATTGCTGCGGGTTTGGTTACATCCATTCTATTTGTTAGGATGGTGCTGTAGTGGAAGCGAAGATTTTTTGTGTCGGATTACCATCCCATTGGACTGTGTGAGTGACGAATAGGGAGGGCACCTGTGTCTGCGCGCAGGCTAGCTGATATACGTATATTAGAACATCGAGATTGAGAGGTTGAGTCGATCGGCTAGGATATCATTATTATCCTGAGACGCTGGCTGATGTATTTCGAAAACTTATAAAAAATGTTGATTTGCACGTGCATACAGTTTTTAAGGGTTATTTTTTGAAGTAATTAGGGATAAAAGCCTTTATCGGTCTCTTAGTTCTAAGCCACAACCATACAAATTGTCAGCCACATCAGTTCAGCCTTTTTTAATAGTGTAACTAATATAACTTCTTTCGTTTGTGTATATTACATTTGATTATATTAAAATTAACAATATGTTGCTCTTTATCAATATAACATGTACTTTCTATTTAAGTAAAACTGTATCCACTTGCATAATTGCCTTAGAGCGTTACTCTTACTCCTTATTTTAAAAATATCTCTTACATTGAACGCATCGCATATCTTTCTCTACTTCACAACCCATACCATTACCATACAGAATAATATTGGTATTGCATTGAATTTGGCCCAAATCCTATTTCCTGATAGAATTTAGAGTTTATAGGCTTAGTTATGGTTCTAATGGGCCATTTCGATGAGGGCGTATAATCTTAGTGACCTCTATTATAGTGGAGGACAGTCTGTGTCCAATTTGAGTTCAAGTATTAGGGGACTGTTTAGGTAAGAAGGAAAATGGATAACCTGGTACTTCGTTGTTGTAATTTCTACTGTTTTTTTTTAAGGAAGTACTGAAACCACGATATCATTAATGTCTTCTTCAATTCTTTATACAAGAAAAATACTTTTCTGTGCGCAGTTTAATCGTTTCTAATATTATAAAGCTGACCTGAATTTAAAAAGTATTTACTTTATATAAGAGTTTAGCTCATTTATCGAGGCCTATATACCACTTTTTAATCGGGTGCAGGGAGTAGTGCTACGCGTGTAAAACCTAGTGGAAGTTAGTAAATAAATAATTAGACATAGAAAAAGGTGAACAATTTTGATCATACCTAAAGCCTACCATAATATGATCTAAACATATTCTCACATACGTATCAAAAGGACCAAATTAGATTTCCAACAATTTCAGTTCCTGTAATCCGAAAACGCATCAACACAAAATTAACAAGCATACACGATCCTCAAACTTTGTCCCAATTACACCGAAATACTTTCAATAATAAAGAGAAATTCAAATTACTCGGAGCAGTACAAAATTAATTACTCGAAGTCAGAACGAAATACTAAAGTTGAGGACTCGAGATGGCCTTTAATTGGCCAGCGTCCTCAAATTGTGGACCAAACTAAATTATGAAGCTTATTAAATTACTTTTGAGTGTTTTTGGAGAAAAAATATTTGTATTTTTTTAAGTTACTTTTTTAAGTGAGGAGTTATTAGTCTAGGTTTGTGATTCTCAAAGTTTTTTTGTAATGTTGGTTGACCACGACTACAAAAATTCTATTTATATTAACTGGGCTTACCGTAGAACTACTTTTTACTGACTTTACTGACTGACTGAGGTTTAAAAAAAAAGGAACCAAGTTAATATAATAATGATATGATAATTGAGTGAAAATCGCTATCTACAACGTTTTTGTTAAAGTCAAAGTCAAATCATTTATTTAATTTAGGCAAGCACTTATGAACGTCAAAAATTACAAATAAGTTTGATTCCAGTTGCCCATTCCAAAAGTAAATTATTATTAACCGAATACTTGTAAATCCATAAAATGTTAATGTTTATTAAGAAGTATTTATTAATTAAAGATGAAGTTTGAGAAACCCAGGCTTTGTGTCGATATTAAAATACAGATTTTAGGCTTTGAAATAGGTATCAATGACATAACCTTTAATCTTAAATTAATGTCATTTGTTTAATTATGATGATTTATTATAATTACATTGATAATGAGATTGTATTATTTTTGAGATTCGATCAATTTTGTGACGCATTTTATTAATTTTAAGCTTTGTATTTTTAATGTAAATAAATGGGTATAGGTTTAGTTATTAAGACATCTTGCTAATATTCTTACTCAAATAATTTTTGGTGTTTTTTTTTACATTTATTCTCAAAACACTTTCTGAACCAAAAAAGCCAAAAAAGCCAAGTTAAATAATATTTATTTTATTACTTCAAACCCCACTTTAAACGTCACTACCAAATCCCCTTTTCTCGCATCTATCTACTAAACTCTCGAACGTCTGTTTTCTCATCACGGGAATTTTAAAGCGAAATCCGTCAGACATTTGACAGAACCGTTTACGTTAAACCTTATATAACGATACACGTTCCCGGTACCGAAACCGGGATATTCCGCCTGTGTGCACAGGGCGTAAGTGTGATTTTGAAATTTTGAGTTTGGAAATTCATTTAATGTTGAGTTTGGAAATTCTTTTGGGTATAGTGAAAGTATGAATGCACTGTTGATCAAAGTTTCAGTTAGTTCGATGGTTGGTTGACATTTCTTTTTGAAGGTAATCGTGAACCCAATCAAATATTTTAGTAACTAAGGGTTTTTTACTTGATACAATCAAAGTTTATTAAAATGGGTTTTTGAATTTAGTTTGTTTCTCTGGAATAAGAGAGGTAATTAAAGAAAAGGGCAAGCAAGTTTTCTGACGTTCGAAAAGTGCTGTTTTGCAGCCTGATCTGAATAATGACATTTGATTTGATTTGGCGAGAAAATTCCGGGAGCCAATATGCGAGTGATAAGAAAGTTTTTACCAATAATGCTATTTTCAAACATCCTTTTATTTAGTGTCCCACTGCTGTTCTTTAATCTGCTGTTTAAGTGATTTAAATTCGAATTTAGTTCTTTTTCACCAACATTTTCTTTACAAAATCCTAGTACCTATGTACTACAGTATACAAACATTTTGCAAAAGTTTTACACACTCCCAAAAACACAGTTTTCTAACATACCCCCACTTCATATATTGGCGTAGCAGAATATTTCACATCGCAAATGTTTGCTGTTCCGAGACTCAATTTGAACCTGTTATTGACACGAACGTATTTTTGTATATATATGTATGTATCTACGTATATGTAGGAAATATTGGGCTACTGTCCTTGTGCTTGTTTGGGTTATTTTAAGTTACAGGACTTGTTTTTTTTTTCGGAATTGCTAAGTTTAGCGGCTTGAGAAATATATCTATGTAATAACGACCGCCAGCGGTTTCACCCGCAGGCCGTAGGAACCTATTTCGCGCACCCGGTAAAGTACCTTCTTCAATAAACGGGATCACTAATACTGAAAGTAGTTTAAATCTTAACATTTCCGAGATAAGGACGTTTAACCAAGAAAACAAACGAAAGTTGAAAAGAATAATATTAAAAACATAAAGATACATTGCTAATAGAATTCGGTAGCAAAATAAACATAGCAGAAACCGCATTATTTTAGATTTATTTAGTATCCCGTTTTTGGAATTCTATACCTAGTACCTACATTTATTCAAATAATTGTATACCAATTCTAATCACTACTGATCAAACTCATAGTACCTATAACTATTTAAAATAAACATTTCTATAGAAATAACATGTTTTCAACAAAATCTAGATATTCAACTATTCAATACATTTGTTCATTCAATAGTTATATGTATAGTATTCAAAAGCATTGACAGAAACGTTTTATTACAAACACATTAATATTGTATCATTTGTACATTAATTTAGTACCAGCACACTGCAGACTAAAAAGTCGGCCGGGAGTTGACCAGTCAAAAATATATTTTTAAAGTAAATCTTGATTCCAATCAAAGTGTTCACTCAGTCTGATACCGACTAAATACCTGATCTTTGTAATGTGCGTACTACTATTCATCTTCATACTGATTTATGAGTCCAAACAAACTATCGGCCGACTGAAAGTTTGCAGTGTGGTTACTCTTATGGTTCATAAACGATCAAAGCCAGAATATACCTGTGCACTAGGAAAATAGCATAAATTCTAAATTAATACGAGAAGCGTTTGTGGGGAAATTATTTCGATGTTATTACATTTATGTGAAAATCATGACAGATGTAAGGATTTTCAGTGTATATTAATGTTATGTTCATTAAAAGCTTACTATCACTCGATAGATGCTCCCCTTATTTACTCCCTTATGTACTACCCTTATATACTCTCTTATGTTCTCCCATTATATATATACTCGCTTATATACACTCTTATCTTCTCCCCTTATATACTCTCTTATATACTCCCCTGCCAAAATATTGATGTCGAGGTTAGATTTTTCAAGAAGTTCAAATATATTTTTCCTGTTAGCAAAGCTGCAAACTCCAACGATATTTACCCAAATTTTATACCATTGCAACACCGAACGAGTTTGTCGGCAATAAAATTTATAAGGTCCAATAAATTATGTCATAATAAAGGTACACAACAGATATATTAAATGTAAAAAATACGAAAATAATTGCGTCTTAAAAGTACAAGATGATAATTTATACGCACCTTCGGTAGTTATATTAATTGAATGTCTTAAAGCGGACTATATTAAACCGCCGTTACTGACAACCCTGAGGGCTTAAGGCTGGGTACACATTTGCGACTTTTTGATACAATCTGAACATTTCATCATCATCAGCCTTTTTATCGTCCCACTGCTGGGCTGCGGCCTCCTCTCACACAGAGAAGGATTGAGCGTTAATCACCACATGCGCTCAATGCGGGTCGGTGATTTCACTTGGATTTCATGGTCCAGATTTCCGTCATTTTTGCATTGAGGTCGAAAATTTTCTTAGAAAGTACGAACAAACTTAGAAAAGTGGCTTACCTGTACTGTCTAAAGGTCAGTTATATACCGTTCAACTATAACGATAGTCAAACCATAAGTAACCAGCCGTATACTTGACGCCCATTGGACAAATCAGCGATTTGAAAACTAATAATGGTTCAGTTATCGTTATAGTTAAATGGTGTAACTCCAATGGGCCTTAAGTGTCTTGTAATTTAGGTAAGACGTACGGTGAAAAAACTTCACAATAAAGTTAAATACAATACAAAATCTCATGTAAAAGTGCCCATTTTTCAACTAATTATTTTTTATGAAAGTTAAATAATCCAACTTTAGTTTTAACATAACTTTTTTGTTACATCGACTTTTCCCTTGCATGAAAATCGTTCATAAATTGAGTTTCCAACCATTCTCATGCAAGCCTAACTTGTTAAGTTAAACATGAAGTTATTTGCTAAATTCGTTATAAAGAGCTTTTTAATGTTAGCTAAATCAATTTTTAATTAGTATTTGCCATGAAAGAATTTTAATTTGTGATTTTAAAATACATAGTTACAGAGTTATATGTCGCAATGTTAAAATGGCATGACAGTCCACAGTCGTTTTTGCGTGATTTTTGTATGTGTACTTGTAAATATACTTACATTTTAATGTTAAATATGATTTGAACGTACCAATATTTGAAACTACTTGAATTTCACTTGTGAGATGACGGCAGATAGAAGAGTATGGAAGGAGACAACATGCTGCGTCGACACCAAATAAAATTGGTATAAGGGCAGGAAGATGATGATTTATATTTTAAAGAGCTTTATTATACCCTATCAAGAAGAACACATCACTGTAACCCTATTTACTGATAATATCAAAAAATGTAAAAAAAATGAAAAATATTCGATTTTTACCATCGCTCAACTCATTTGTATGGATAAGTCGCGAACACATAAACGGCCCAAAATAAATCTAGAAAAATTCACATGTCTATGATAAATCGCACACATAATAAAACCGATACAAATATTGAGCTATAAAGTAACAAATTGTCTATAATAAAACCATAAATTTCACACGTAGCAAAATAAATCTTTATCTGACAGCTATTGAGATTAAAAAAAAGATTGATTGCAATCCGATTTTTAAATGACAGCCCTATAAGTTTCAATCATGGAGAACAAATGACTAGCGGAGATGTCATAACGCAAAATCTCCTAAGAAAGTAGCGCGACAACATGCGGGTGCGAGGGGGACGAGGAACGTTACTAGCTCCGCCCTTACATGCCCATTATATTCAAAATATAATCACAGACAGATTTGACAGATTGGTTTTGATTTGACAAGGAACCCTTACGCCTCGTTAGTTCTAGTAACTGATCACGCCTACCGCACGTTGCTTGACCTACAAGAAGGCGCCTGACCTACCTTCCTAATGGCATCTCCGCTATCTTTCCTTCCTCCGTGATTCGAATCGATATGATTACAATCGCGTTGCTGAAATCGATAATCGGTTCTCGATTAGCCATGTATCATGTTTTTGATGTGGAACGGATGTTTAAGGTTTCTTTCCTCGAGGCATCATTGTATTTATGGTTTGGTAAGACATACCATCGACAGGTTTGATAATAAGGCCTTTATTATACTGTGGTTAGGAATATTACAGGTATATTAGCAGCTTTTTGTATACTAATATTATAACGTCTAGAAACGTCTGTTTAACTTTTTTATAGTGTGACAATTAATTGTTATAAAGGTCGCCGGAAGACGCTGGATGCAGGTCGCTTCCAACAGGTATCTGTGGAGATCTAAGGGGGAGGCCTATGTTCAGCAGTGGACGTCCTATGGCTGAGATGATGATGATGAAATAATTGTTTTTTTGCTTGAACGTGTCTTGTCCGTCTACATAAGGAGGTTACAGGCAAATAATTATCCGGATGCATGGAGTAGTTCCCACGAGTGAAACCTTGAAAGAACCTGCGGGTGGAAACTAATCTATATATACCTACTATTTTAGTATCAAGTTAGATAAAGAGGAAATATTTTTGTTTGTACCCTGGATGTTTAGAAACTACTATACATATTTAAAAAATTCTTTCACTGTTGTAAAAGCTACACTATTCCCGAGTAACATAGGCTATATTTTATCCGGGTACTCGCCGAACTTCCTTCGAGACACGCGTGAAGCCGCGGGCAGAAGCTATTTTACAATATTAGTAAGTAATTTTCAGTCAGTATGTATCATTCTTTACTTACAGAGAAAATAAATTAAAACATTTTTACCTCACGACTTGCATTACGCGTTGTAATGCAGATTGAACGAAGCCAGTAACTGACTGATCTGCATAATTGGTGAAACATCTTGACCACAGGTACAGATCTTATAGATACATTGTATAACTACTAGATATCATAAATTACTTATTTTTATTAAGATAACTAGCGGTTTTCCCGTTGTTTCACCCGCGTCCCGTGAGAGGTACTGCCCGCACCGGGATAAAATATAGCTTATGTTACTCGCAGATAATATAGCTTTCTAACGGTGAAAGAATATTTAAAATCGGTCCAGTTGTTTTTGAGTTTATCCATTACAACCAAACGAACAAACAAACAAACCAAGTTTTCCTCTTTATAATATTAGTATAGACTAGCTTCTGCCCAAGATTTCCCAGCGTCCATCGGAAACAAATTAGACACCTTTTTATTGGGAAATCATCAAATGACCTCTCCTGCTGTGGGTTAGAAGAGTAAGGGAGTGTCAGATTTTTACTTAAAAAAACCATCATGTTCCTATTACCAAGCAGTTCAATGACCTTTCTAAGACGATTACTTTATAACACTTTAACAATAAAGTTACACAATAAAAGCATTACTGATGAACCATAGTTAAGTCAAACTATAGTTAACTTTAACTGTAGGTAACTGGTGCCATGAAAACTTGTTAAAATTAATTGCCAGCCAAATGAAAGTTGGTCACGTTAAGGGAACAATATCTATTGCAAAAGTTGTTTGTTTGTTTATGTGTCTGGCTAATTAGCTTTCAGTTAGGGTTCATCTACTTTTCTAACCGTCAACAGGATGAGAAATAGATTATGTCTGTTTTTATTCGAACACCTACCGTTTTACCAAATTTCATTTCAATCAGTTCAGGCATTATTGCCTAATACAGAAAAACCTTAAAAGTTATTAAGAATTTTGTAATGTTGACTAAGAAATGATTTGAATGGAATTTATAAATATGTATTCACGCCTAACGATTAACAGACCATTTAATTCCGTACCAAATTTTATAACAATCGGTTAATCACTATTACACACCTAAATACAAAAAAAAACTGCTAAATATACAAAAAAACTCAACTTACAACATTAGTCAAGAAAATATCCCAAAAAAAGCAAGTAAATCCTTACTACTTTACATGTATCCCTTAATAAAACTTTTATGTGTCACAACTTGTTACGAATTAATTGATACCGAGGAGCTAATTATTACAAACGTGAGTAATGTGCTCGTTACGGGCTTTTTATATTCATTCATGGTGTATTATATACCTTGTATTTATATAGAAAATGCTTTTATAACTTTAAGGCTTAAAAACCCCCTGGCCACGGGATTGTTCGCGCGAGTTACCGCGGCCCTGGCACATAAAGGGCTTAAGAAGGAACATGGTGGGCTTTAGTCAGTAAGAGTCTGACACTCCCTCACGCTGCACCCACAGTGGGAGGTGTCATTTGATGATTTCGCATCGTAAACAAATGGCTTAAAAACGCTGTATAACAGACAAAATACTACCTTTTTGGTAAATGGATGTATGGGAAATCATAAAAAAGACCACTATGTACTAGTTAGTGGCTAAGTTTGGCTGGTACTCAACTGCTGAGCTGCATCTGGTTAGACCGGAAGCCTGCCCTATCATAGTTGGGAAAAGGCTAGACAGATCACGATGATGATACAGCAATCCTCAACGAAGATATAAGGAATTTAAACACGATCTAAGCTGAGCCGTTAATGAGGATTAAGTCAAGGGCGTTATTACGCTTATCCTTCTAAACAAGTTTCGACCTGCATTCTGCAACTCAAAACTTCAACAAACATTATTGCTAATGAAACAGCATCTACCTGAGATATTTCACATGATTTTATGTCTATAACGAGCAAAAATTCACCTTTAATCAAGGACTTAATGCTAAGGAAATAAAAGTATGGAATAACCAGTTTTTAGGGTTCAGTATCCAAAGGGTAAAACGGTACACTATTTTTAAGACTTCGTTGTCCTTCTGTCAGTAAGCTGTATCTCATGAAACATGATAACTAGGCAGTTGAAATTTTGACAGATACCTACATAATATAATGTATTTCTGTTGCCGCTCTCTACAACAACAAATACTGAAAACTAGAACACAATAATTATTTTACCGGGCTTCCATACACCAATCATGTCTTTTTGAGTATTATTTAGAGGGCTCCGATACAAAAGTATTTTTTTTTTGCTCTGAAAACTAGAATAAAATTGTAATTTTAGGCTCCTATTATGAAACATGTCTTGTAGATCATCATCATCAGCCTATCGCAGTCCACTGCTGGACATAGGCCTCTCCAAGTGCACGCCACTGAGATCGATTTTCGGCTTCTCAATAATGGTACGGAATCCTTTACTCGCGAGTCCGACTCGCACTTGGAAAGTTTTTTTCATATCACACGTTCATAAACATACAAAAGTTAACTGTTCACATATGATCTCTTTCGCACGCAGTAATTATAGCAGTAGCCACGATTATTATCAAGTACCAACCCAATAGTTTTAAATTCAATCTTTGTTAAAACGGTAACACCCCTAAGTAAAAAAGACGTAAGTAACACCAAAAAGTAGCAAGCGACAATCACTCTTATTGCTAGGAGTATATTCAAAAAAAGAGCGAAAATTGAATGCTTTGTTTTTGTAAGTACAGGAATTCTTGACATTTGCGTCGATGCAATTTTGTTTTTCTGTTCGTTCTAAGTGACTGAATCTTGTCAAGCTATTGTGGGCTATATCACTGGACATTAAAGTCGTTTTTCAGTTGTTTTCAAGGCGTGCTTTATTTGTTTCTTTGAGTCATAATACCACCCATTTCTCGTCAATGAATAGGCGCCAGCAACCAGTTTGACTGGTCGTGCGCACTTAACTTAGAGTCGAAAATGATGGAAGCGCCAGTTACATAGGTCTTTGTTTATAGGGCATTGAGTAAAGTTCTTCTTCATAGGCATTTACATGTTTCTTAGTCTTGCTAGAAATTATAGGCAGTCAAGCAGCCTTCACAGTAGAAGGTTGTCATGGTATGGGCATGTAATGAGGAGGGATGATACGCATGCAACAAAATGTGTGCTAAGTATGAATGCCTAACGAGACCTATAAGAGATGGATGGATTTCCTGAAAGCTGACATGAATAGAAAGGGCGCGAGTGTCAGTATGACGACTGACAGGGCAAAATGGAAACGGAAGACATATTGCACTGACCGCAAATAAAATTGGGAAGAGGGCAGGAGGTAGAAGAAGAAGCCGCCACATTTTTTTTTAAATAAATGCTTAGTACTCAGCTGCATCCGATTAGACTGGAAGCAGGTGACCCCAATATAGTTGGGAAAAGGCTAGGCAATTGACGTTGAGTACTTACTTTGCGTGAGCGTGATGATTCTGATAATTTACACATGTGCGAAATATCTTAACTGTTTACAAAAAGTTAACTTTTGCCGTGTATTTAACAGGTTATCCAAATATACAACTGTATTCTCTGACCAATAAAATTACATTCACAGCTTAAATAAAACGTATAACAATGTACACAAAAAACATTGTTAACCGTACAATTGGAAAACAAACAATAAAATACGGCCATTTAAAAAACAGAAATCATAATGTCACTAGCACAAACCACAAAAATATTGGCGAAATATTCGAAATAACTTCAAATAGAGGTCCAATCTTTTATCATTTTCCCGCATTTCCGGGACACGGGACCGCTTTGTATTATTTATTTATAAACAGCCTTCCAAAGAACTTGAAAAAATACAAGCCTTTTCCATGGCCGTTACTTATTGGTGTCTTATTTTAATGAATTATATTATCTGTAGTAGAAAGAGACTAGCGAGTTAATCAACATTCAAATAAACACAGCAAAAAAAGTTTTATAAAAATCTACCATTTAAACATAACAATTTTTTTTTCATTATTTTTTACAGTAAAAATTTATATTCTTTAGGACAAAATAGAAAAAAAACAGAAAAAGCTGCTATTTAGAAAGAAAAGTAGTTGTCTCATGAAATTACACATTAATAGGCCAAAAACTGTTACTTAAAAATCATTTTTTCCCTACAAATTAAAAATGCATTCTTATCCACGTTCAAAAATCTTGGGCAACTCTTTCATACGGCGGCTAACTTAAAGTTGAAGCGTTAATGGTATCAGTCGATCAGATCACAACATCTGCTCTGCGGTAATTAACGTATTAATATACAGGGCAAGCAACCGTTCTGATTGGCTACGATTTATTGCAATTTGTGTATTGTAATGAGGTACGTAATGGGATTTAATTTACAGCTTTTATAGACGGAAAGAAATTGTTTCTTTTGTAAAGAATTTGAAAACAAAGTAAGATATAAAACATTAACTTTTCCCAACTATGTTATGGTTGGCTTTTAGTCTAACCTAGTGCAGCTGAGTACCAGTGTTTTACATGGAGCGACTTACTATCTGACCTCCTCAACCCAGTAACCCGGCCAATCCAATACCCCTTGGTAAGACTGGTTGTCAGACTTTCTGGCTTATAACTACCCGTAACGACAGCCAAAAATGTTGAAGATTTAAATAGTTAAGTGAAAATATACTTGCAACTGATGCCTAACGTGTTCTAAGCTCTACAAAACAAGAAAAAAAGGTAAAATACCCCTACCCACAAAAGGCAAAAAGGTCATAGATTAAATAAAACGTAACAGAATTGCCTTCCAAAGTCTGCCTACTTAATAAGCATTACTTCCAATATAAATTCGAACCTTTTACGCATTCAGATAAATATGGAAATAATAAGAGTACAGACACACTGCAAACTTTTAGTAGGCCGATAGTTTGTTTGGGCTCATAAAACAGTATGAAGATGAATGGTAGTACGCACATTACAAAGATCAGGAGTTTAACCGGTATAGTTATCGGCACGAATCTTGAGTTCTGACCTACATCTGCGTAGAAGTGATTTGTTAGCAAAGAACCAATCCCGAGTGACGGCTATGGCGCGATGCACTGCGGGCCAATCACCGCTTTAGCCCGCCCCGCGTCTCACTTTATACCACAAAAGGGACCCAATAAATTACTTCTGCGCAGGTGAAGGTCAGAGCTCAAGATTCGTGCCGATAACTATAGGTATCAGACCGACTGAGAACTTTGATTTGAATCAATATTTTCTTTAAACATTTTTTACCCTCCATTGGGTCAACTGTCAGCCGACTTTTTTAGTCCCTAGTCTGCTACTCTAAAAGAGAAAAAAAGTCGGTCAATGGTAAGGAAAAAAACTAATATAAAATGTGTTAAGGCTTTCAAAGGGAGTGAGTAAATCTCAGAATGAATGACTTTTGCACACCTTTAGTGATATACAGGGTGGTGGTAAATCAACTTTGGTATACAGGGTGGTTTTAAATGGACGTTTGCGTATTTTTATGCTTGTATTAGAGAAAGTGGATTTTGTTTTCTATGGAAGGGTGAAAAGGTAAAGTCTGTTAATTTCAAATAAAAATCTGAAACTGGTATTGCAGTTGCTTAGGTATGCCTATGCGGTTTTCTGTGAGTGATTTTTTAAAAAGTATTTTTATCAATAAATGAGTAGTTTTTTATAACTTCCCTGTCGCATGAGTCATAGTTGATACACACCTATTGTTTAACTATAGTGGCTGCATTCTGGACGGTAAAGTGGTAAAAAAAAAAAACTGGAGCCAACTACAGTAATATTAATTAAACTGTCGTCTTTTATAACTTGTTATTTTTGGAGCACGCTGTATTACCGAGATATAAATCACCATGTATACGTAACCTAGCGTAGTGCTCGTGGTCTAGAACTTATTTGAATAGAAAAAACGTGACTCCTTTGACTAATGGCATTCTGGTTCTACTAAGCATTTTTTTTACCGTGTCAAATGACATCAATTTTGGTAGTTTTCATATTGACCTAACTCTTTTGTGGTAGTAATTTTCATAGTGTTAGACAGAAATCTATACAACCTGATTTATAATGCTGTAGAGTTTGTTTATTTGAACACGCTAATGCCAGGAACTACAGGTCCAATTTTAAAATTCTTTCAGTGTTAATAACCTATTTCTGAGGTAGGCATTAGGACATAGGATACGTTTTATCCGGGCCCAGAAGAGGTCCTGTCAATATGAGTATAGGGTAACCTATATAACGTCTGTAAATATCTAAACGAATTTAATGAAGAGGAACATTTTTTATACCCTAAAGCCGTCGAAACTATTGAACCGATTTGAAAAATTCTTTTCTGTTAGAAAGCTACACTCTTCTCGAGTAACATAGGCCATATGCATATATTTTATCCCAGTACGGGCAGTAGTTCCGACGGAACGCGGGTGAAACCTCGGTAAAATCGCTAGTCTTAAATATAACCAGCGATCAATCCACAAGACAAACTAATAAATACAATAAATTAAACATAAAAGTCGCCGCTTAACGATCGGCGCTTTTTACAAACTTTCGGTTAATAATTTACTTTCAATCCTGTCTTCGTTAAGTCTGGTCAATTTGGTGAGAGGAAAAAATGGCAGCTGCTAACTGCAGTTTTGATTCAAATGAATTAGATTGGCGTTGTATGTACCTACATATGTAGGTATAGTAAGAGAGAAGTATTGTGTCTGTGGGAACGTTTGGGAATTTTATTTAGGTGTTTTGTAGTTTTTAAAAAGTATTTGTGGCTGAGTAAAATAAGGTAAAGCAACTCTCACCACGGCCGATCTGTGGATGGGTAACCATGTGTTGTTACAAGTTAATCAGTGTTTTGGAAGGCACGATAAACTGTTGCTCTGCTGTCATTTGAAGGCACTTTAAATAACTGGGTACCGGGTGGATTTTAAGAATTGTTGGCAGTCGTTACTGATAGTCAGAAGCAGAATGTCTGAACCAACTAGTCCTTCCGAGGATTATTGTGTTTCTCTGGTAACTGGGGTGTGCTCTTAAGACTGGCAGTCGCATACGATAAAACACTGGTAGGTACTCATCTGCATAAGAGGCTGGGAGCTGATCACAATATATGTATATGTAGTTACTGTAGTTAGGAAAAGTCTCAAAAGATACACAACTGCATGAGTCAGTCAAAAACAGACCTTAAGTTTATTTAACAATGTCTTTTTCAACTCCAGATGTGGACCAAAACTTACAAGTAGATACATAATAAACAATGTATTTTTCAAGTACAAACATTTACCAGATCTTGCTACATAAAATATGTCCTTTAACAAATCCATAACAAGAACTGTCCTATTTACTGGACATACAAGTATTATTTCCGACACATTAGGTCCACAAAGCCTCCTATATCTTAGATCAAGGAATTATTCATACAGCTAACATCCAGAATACGAATTCACACTTAATTCACAAAGAATATTCAACCTTTCTTCTGAATAGATAAGGTTCATTTTTGTCCGTAGAGTAGTGAAAGGAAATTCGAGTCCGATCCACGGAGGAAGGAAAGATAGCGGAGATGCCATAAGAAAGGTAGGTCAGGCGTCTTCTTGTAGGTCAAGCAACGTGCGATAGGCGTGATCAGTTACTAGAACTAACAAGACGTTCGGGTTCCTTGTCGAATCAAAACTTGTCAAAAATTGGTCTCGATTGATTGGTGCTTTTATTTTGAAAATAATGGGCGGGTTCCATAGAAGGTAAGGGCGGAGCTAGTAACGTTCCTCGTCCCCCTAACACCCGCATTTTGGCGCGCTAAATTCTTCATTCTCCATGTTTCAAACTATGTGTGTGGTCCTTAACGATGTTGATACAGTGGCGTGCAAAAAATTTGACGCCATTTTCTGAATATTTGCTACCGCTTAGTAATATGTGTGGCATTTTGTTTTACCGGCTGTGTAATAGATGCCAAGATTATGGGCGTAGTGTAGTGACATTTTAGTTATTGTCGTGGGTAGATAGGTACGGGTGAATGGAAGCCGATGAGAATTTTTTGGAAAACTTTAGTATCTAAAATGTGTTGTGTTAAAAAAGTTATATATAAAGATTTATATAGAACAGTGAATTAACAAAGATTGAAATGCAGTTTTTATTTATACACTACTTTTTTTAATTACACCTTGACGATTAAATTCTCTCATTATTTCTGCAGCAGTACATGTCATTATTGTCTAACTAACTAGGTTTAGTAGACAGGAGAGAGTTACCAGCAAATGACAAATATAATCCAGCATTACTAATGATAGTTATTTCTCGAAAGGAAACGCCGCCACACACATGGGTAAAAACAAAATACTCCTTCAACAAATTGGCAATTTTTATGCAATCAAGTGTAATCTTAAAATTAAAAAAAAATAGATATTGTCGGTGTTCGTAGAAGTCTAAAAGACCCTTTTTATCATCGGCAGAACGCGCGTAAAGATCATTTATCATAATCAAGCTGTGAACCAAACATCTAGTGAAAGATACCGACGAAGTGGGGGGAGGGGGGGAAGGACTGAATTAAAAAAATATTGGCAGAAGGTCCAGAGTTCCTTATTGATAAAAAAAAACATATATTTTTATTTTAAAAAGATATGTGCAGAGCTCTTATGAAAAGCCAGCCACTAGTTGCATGGCTAAAACAAGAGGATCCCATGAAGAAACGTCAAGAAAATCGATGGATACTTTGTTTTAGCAATACTTGCTCTAGTCGGTTTATGGATAAGTAACTAGAGAAGAAAGTATTGCACTCTTACTAAATAAAAAACCTATGTCCTTTTAGACGCCTGATGGTCGTCATCGTATCAGCCTAGCTTTTTTCTTACTACCTAACATATCTTGGGGTTGGCATCCAGTCTAGCAGTATGCAGTTGAGTACCTACCAGTCTGCTTGTTTAATAGACCCCTCATTCTAGTTACCCTGGCAACCCAATACCCAATGGTAAAACTGGTTTTCAGCATTTCTGGCTTCTGTCCACTCGTAACGACTGCTTAAGATGTCCAAATGACCACCACAACTGAACATGGCTTGCAAGACATGAAGGAATTCTTTCCGTTTTTATGCATTTTTTTTGCACAAATGATGCAGATATATAGCTCATCCACGGACCAGCCATGCCAAGCATTGCTTTACCTTGTAATAGAGGCTGATACTCAAATGATATCTCTGCAATTTTTTTACACAGTAACCTTCTAAAATAGGCCGTGGCTGTAAGATCCGTCATCCAAAGGGGATGAACAGTGAGCGCCTCATTTGTCTTGTATTATCAAAGTTATGATTACAAGGCGACGCAGTACTTTAAGTTCACACTGCTGAATAGAAGAAGCTTACAGTAAATAGGGGGTACAATATTTTGATGAAGAATTTTTGAGTTTTAAAAGGTTAGGGTTTGTGAAGTCCTGTTATGGTTATTATATAAGAATCTTCATTTGCAGAGACACGGTATTATGTACAGGTATTTTGGAAAAGTTAAATAAATAGTAATCATGAAAATGTGAAAATAATTGTGTCCGTCTATCGCATCTTTCTACCCTAATTACTGAACCGTTTTAAATGTAATTTGGTATATAGATAGTATCCAGCCTGAGAAACGAAATAAGCTATTATTTATCCAGGTGCAGGCAGATGTTTCCTCAGGACTCGAGTGGAACGGCGGCGAACACCTAATTTTGACATACAACTTAAATTCTGATCAACCGAGGTATTGGATGTTTGAGAAAAATTGATTATAGACAATTTAACTTTTTAAGTGAAACATAATAAAAAGTTTTACATTAGGTTCTGCCATAGACAAAACATTCGTCCAGCAAGAATGCTTCGACTCTAGAAAGATACAATTTGCAAAAGGAATTCCTATCTTTGTCTCTGGTACGTTAATATAGAATTGCAGTCTATGGACTGTACACTTCATTGCAATAAAAATGGGAACAAAAGAACTAAAGGTTGTTCCCTTTTTCTGTCGGTATCTTTGATTATTATAGATACTAGGAACCGTTCACTATTACCACGAAAATGAAGTGTTTAAAATAACATAGGAGAAGTTTATCTTGTGTCAGTTTTCTAGAAAGATATCCTCTAAGGATAAATACAAGGTAAACTAGATAATGTAGAGGCAAAGATGGCTCGATGCTTTAGCAAGTTTCGAAATGAGCTATTTTGAAATAATATGATTTTAACCCCGACGCAAAAAGAGGGATATTATAAGATTGACCGCTATGAGCGCCTGTGTGTCTGTTTGTGGCGCAGCAGCTATTAGACGGACGAACCGATTTGGATGCGGTTTTTTGAATTAAATCCGGTGTTTCAGCGGTATTTCTTGACAAGTTTCATTACGATCGGATCTGCAATTTCAAAGTTATCAATTATTTTGTCTACAGAACACTAGGGTTCTTACATTGTATCTATTTTACTGATAAACATTGTCAGATAAAAATAAGAAGCTCACAGAAGGTGATTTTGTATACCATTATGTTTCATTCATTTATCCAATCAAGTCATATATGGTACCACCATTTTCAAAGAAGACCGTTCTTTCTAAAAAACTTTTACAATAACTGTACAAACCAACAAGAACTTCTCCTAATTAAGAGCTAAAGGAAGGCCCACACTTGTCAACTGCACATAAAGCCGGTGCCACACTATACGGTAATGTGGTATCATTGTGTTCGGACACGAGATGGTTGTAACGAGTATTCCGAATAACTGATAAGATCGTGAGCGGATATTCGATCTTATGTAGTCGCCCAGGCATCGTTAAAGTAGGTACAATTCGCTTTCTGCGGTATAGTTGACTTGTTTTTTTTTAGAATCTTAAAAATCTACACTTAATACTATAATTATTTTGTTTGTACCCTAAAGCCTCCAACACTACTGAACCGATTTGAACAATTCTTACACTCTTGGAGAGCTAGACTCTTTCTGAGTAAACATATAGCTATATTTAATCCCGGTACGTGCAGTAGTTCCCACGAGACCGTGATACTAAAAACGACTAGTAAATAAACAAAGTACATTTTTTATGTATTCTAGATTATATAAAGAATATATCAAGTCAATTCTTTACTTTAAGAGAGAAAACGCGACAGACGAAGATCGTTTCTTTCGCATTCATAATATTAGTACCAACTCCAAGACTCAAACACTCGAATTTAAAAACAACTATTGGCAAAATGCAACAGGAAAAAAACTCCTTATAAATAACACTTTACTCGGCTGGATGCTCATTCTTGGTTTCCAACGAGATATCTTCATAAATGTTGTAAAACAAGAAACGATCGCCTGCTGTGAGTCTCGACAACCAAGTATTCGTAGTTACTTGTAAGATGTCTGGTGACGTCAAATTGATATTACTCAATCTTTGAGTATGTACTTAGTAATATTATAGGAGAAGTTTAATATCTAGCTCTCAAAAATTGACTGTAAAATACCTAGATATATATTTTCTTGTAAAAAAAATGTTAACTGCGTCAATAACACATAGAAACATGTCGAATAATTGCAGTTAGGGGGACCTATTAACACCTTTTTGTCTAAGAGGCGACCTAATTGCCAACGCGTAGACAGGTCATAATTAATTTAGGTATCTGCCTAGCCTTTTTCCATCCATGTTGAGGTCGACTTCCAGTTTGACTGGATGCAGCTTAGTACCAGTGCTTTATAAGGAGCGATTGCCCTATCTGATCTCCCCCTTATCCAGTTACCAATAGCCAATAGCCCTGGGTAAGACTGATGTCAAACTTTTTGGCTTTTGACTACTCGTACTGCCCAACATGATCACAAGCTATAACTATTCTGTTTACCTTTTTTCAAGAGATCACCTAATTGCGATTTACACAAATTGAGCTTCACATACATAATTTATTTAGATGCTTATATAAAAATAAAAACAAATAGATCTATCTCCCTATGTAAAATACAAGGTTTGTTTATCATAAAACGTAAGCCTCTTCCAACACAAACCGCAGCAAACAAGATAAATTCAATTAGAACAACGACAAAAAAGAGAAAAAATAACCACCGCCCTCAATCATAAACTTCATTAACTTATATATTTAGTCCTATTAAAAATAAAATGTTAAAACCTTCTCAGTGGATGGCAGACTAATTCAATTCCGGAGTGAACGCGTGGCCATACTTTTTTGCTTGTTAAAATACCTGCCCGCTGTGAATGAAATCACGGAGTAAGAAATGATGAGCGGAGATGCTATAAGGCAGGTAGGTCAGGCGCCTTCTTTAAGGTAAAACTCGTACGGTAAGCATGACTAAAAGAATCAGTTAGGAGTGAACTAACGAGGCGTTCGGGTTCTTTAAGACATCTGTCAACGATTTTTGGTATTACAAACAAAGTGCAAGTTTCAAAAGAGTGTAAGAGCGGAGACACTAACGTTCCTCGTCCCCCGAACACTCGCATTTTGGAGCGCTTCTTTCAGCATCATCTGCCTCGCCTTTTCCCAACAATATTGGGGTTGCCTTCCAGTCTAACTAGATGCAGCTGAGTACCAGTGTTTCACAAGGAGTGACTACCTATTTGACCTCCTCAACCCAGTTGCCCGAGCAACATTCTGCGCGTGCTACTTTCTTAGGAGATTTTCAGTTATGCCATCTCCTTTATTTTATTCTTCTTTGAAAGAACGAACGACTGAATGGTTGAGTGAATGAGTCTCGGCGGGACATCGGTGCAATTATATTTTTTTTCCTTAAAACGTGTCGTTCGGAAATGAAACGACTGTATAATAGGGAGGATTGAAGGGAGCCGTTTTGTTAGGCTCGTGTTATTACCGCGTTTAAGTGGGGTCTTGTTGGACAATTGTTTATGGTTTCAAGATTTTTGTTAAACTGTTTAATGTTCTAGAGGTGGCGTTTAGAAAGTGGTTTTCAGTAGATCGGTGTGAACTTTTGTTTCTTTAGTTTTCTGTCTTGCAGTTAAAATCCCTTATGATTCGCCATGGACGACTTTCGATAGATGATCAAAATCAATCGAAATGATTTTTATGAGCTTTTCTTCAAAGAACTGGTTCTTATAAGGTTAATGCTCTTCTTCTTCTTCCTGCATTGCTGCCAAGTTATTTTTGGACAGCGCAATATGTTCTTTGCTTCCATTTCCCTACTTCATTTTATCCTATCATATCGCTACTGGGATTGTCAGCCCTATTTATAACCAGGAGCTGTCTTATTAGATTATTGCTAAAACCAGTTTATTGCTCAACTTATCTACCTATAAGTATTTTTATATATCTGTTTTCTATTAATACCCATAACTTATATTTTTCCTATCACAATGTTACAACGTTCACGGACAGTTTGCTACCAAATATCGATAACTGGACAAATTGTAGGGCGTATGTCAAGCGATTAAGCTCCACCCGAGTGGGTAGTTGAAACATTACCTAAGTTTGTTACTGTAATTGAATTTCTGTTGGATCACGTTTATAGGAAGACGTATGTAGGTCGAACATCTTATCGGAAGGATATATTGTGGTGTACGAAAAATATTGGATGTGGGATTGTTTCATAAATATGACTGTACATCCCAGCTTCGTATAGTTTAGATTTTTTGTCATAGCTTTCATTTATTTATTTATTTACACATATATGACAGGAGAAGTGTTGACGTAAAATAGTACAAAAATGCTGCTTATTTCTAATATAATCTCTTTCAGCAGTCCTTCAGTAGTTTTCTGTATGTGTACTAAATTGGTTCCATATCTTTTTCTTGAATTACTTTAAAAAACCCCGCATCAAAATGCGTACGCTTAAAGATCTGTCAATATGCATAGAACGAACGACTGCATTTGATCCTATGCGACAATGTTATAGCACATTGATTGATCGAAATTGTCTACATTTCAAACTACTTCTTCATTGTTAACTTTCGAGACCCCGACCATACCTACCTCATACTACAAACAATACGTACAACTATGAACTCAATAAGACACAATTTCAACTGGAATTGAACAATGCAAGGAAGCTTGGAACAAAAAACACTTCGGAATGAATCTCCGGACTCCGGGAACTGAGTGGTACTAGGCACGTGCCTCCTCGGTACCAATTAGTACCACCTTTACCCGTGTCTGTACATATTGATGTACCATTTTATTGAAGAATAGCTGTTTGCTATGGTTTCAAAACGCGTCCCGTAGGAATAAGTTTCCGTAGCGTATAAATAGGTGTTTTTCGCACATATCGCGACTGCATTTCTGACATCTATATCTGCTAGAGACTGCACATGCTGCTGCCGCTTCGACCCAAATATAAATACATACAAACTACTAGTGCAGCTGAGGCTGACTCCGAGCAGTCGCGGCATGTGCGGTCGTCAGCAAGAATTCAAGATTCGAGAATCTTAGCCGATCTAGCATTAAAAGTAGAGATAGATATTCTTTATTAGGTACACCAATTTTACAATTTTGATCTTAAACTAGTTAAAGTAGGTGACATAATGGGCGGTCTTATCGCTAAGAGCGATCTCTTCCAGACAACCTTAGGATGGATTGAGACGAGAAGGAAAAGATTATATGGTAGGCAGTTAGGCAAAGTGCCACTTGCTGCAAAAGAAAAACTGAAATGACTTTATGAATGCTTGAAAAGTATTCATTAAGACAGAGATTTTTTTTGTATGTTTGCTAGAATGCGCTAATCTCTGTAACTGCTAGACCGATTGAAAAATCTGTAAGTATTACATAGAATTTGTCGACGAAGGCTTTATAGCTTCTTTTGATCCGGATTCGAAAGGCGCGTCTACAACCGCGCTGAAAAGTTTAAACCCTGGTGAAATTTCGACGAAGTACATATTATTTTCTGAGTAAGTACTCAAGAGTTTACAACTGTTTATATTACACCTCACCTTTGAACTAAGTAAAGTCTAAATCTAAAGTAAATTGTTTCTTAAACGCCAAGAAGTTAATAGAAAATATTTCTGAGAAATAACTTAATGACTTGTCACTTACACGGGCAATCGCCATTGGTGTTAAGAGGTTTTGAATATACTTTATAAATAAAATATAGAATACTTACATTGTAACTAAGTAAAATTAACCATTTCAGGTACTATTTTGACGACCTAGTTGGCGCTATGCTAATCATGCCGGACTGTCGAAGAAAAAGTCCCAGGTTCGATTCTCGGTACAGTCAGCATTTCGTGTCATGAGTATGTGTATAGTTTAATGCTCATTCCTTCTCTATATGAGAAGAGTTCTGTGCTTTGCAGTGGAAATAAAAAGACTGATGATGATATACAACCAAGGCCCATTTTCATCGACAACTTAAACATACGTTTTTTGTGAAACAACTGTTTACATACTCTATGAAACTTGAATTTAAAAATCCATATTAAATAGTACGTTTACAAAATCAAAGTTAATGCTATCGGTAAACTTAAGGCCTTAGACGATTCTAATTACTTTAAAATACACGATACAAATAATAATTAAACGCAAATGACATTTTCCCATATTAGTCTAATTCTCGAAAATGGAGACTTTCTCAATATTTCAGAGTACAGTCATACAAACTAATGGTAGCTGGACAGAAACATAAGGGTTTTCAGTGAAGTAATAAATCAGAAATCTTAAATAGGTATTTCAATTGTTAGTAATGGCGGCCGCATTGTTGAAATGCGATTGCTAGCAGTCGCTTAGTGCTAGAAACTATTGTAAAATGTTCTAGATTGAAAAGAACCGCTGCAGTTTTGCAAAAAATGACTTTTAACAGCAGTTTTTCTTTCATGAATGTCTTTTTTTTTCAATAACAGCTTATAAAATATATTTGTAACTTTAAGAAACTGATCAATTTTCCATCTAATTCATAGGTATCCAAGAACCACCTCTCACTTCTAAATACGAAAATGTATAATCTGCAAAAAAATATAGACATACCTTACCTACACACGAAAAACACAACACTCCATGTGGCGCATTCGGATAATCAAAAAAAATGAGATCAACCACACAGGCAGCGATTGCTTAGCAATCACTAAGCAATTTCCTCCCATCTTAAAATATAAGATAGGTTCACTAACTTTACATGATAAGCCTAAACTCCTAGCCTTTAGAAAGTCTGTCACAATTATCCTTATAGGCAACTTATAATTGACTCTTTTGTTTGGTAGACAAAGCCGGGCCATTTGGACTGGTCGGTAGCACGATTGGGCACTAATCAAATATTGTAGGCTCTTTGTTCTATTCAAATTGGTTTGAAAAGCTTTTGAATATTGTATTATCTTTATTTTTGGTGTTTTCCTGTCAAGTTGTTGATTGTTTTTTTAAGAGATCGGAATTTTTTTGCTATTTATGGAGAATTTCACAATGTTTCACCATATTCATCATCATCTCCCGAGCCTTTTCCCTACTATGTTGGGGTCGGCTACCAGTCTAACCAGATGCAGCTGAGTCCCAGTGTTTTACAAGGATCGACTGTTTATCTAACCTCCTCAACCCAGTTACCCGGGCAACCTAATACCCCTAGGTAAGACTGGTTGTCAGACTAACTGACTTCTAATCACCCGTAACGACTGCCAAAGATGTTCAAATGACAGCCGGAACCTACAGTTTATCGTGCCTTTCGAAACACGCAATCCTGGCCACAGCGGTGCCTTAAACAATTGCATCGTTAAATGTACAGCAATTTAACAGTTTTGGTTAAGTGTATAATAGGTTAAGTATCAGCTGCTAATTATAATTGACAAATAAGGGAACTGGGTTGTTATTGTGAACAATGGTTAACTTTCGTTTTGTTGCGACAAATGATTCATACATTCTATTTTGTATTTGTAATTGTTATTGTATTTAATGTTTTGTTGGTCTACTAAAGGCCGATATGTTCCGGGATGTGAATGGTTCGATATCCGTGTCAGGTGCTTATTTCTTCAGCGGCGACCTATCACGTCTAGTCCTGGTTCAAGCCACGGTCGGGCGAGAGGGAATGGGATGCCGTCGCCTCCTTCTGCGAAGCAGTCATGCTCGAGAAGGAGACGGCGGAACGACTGAGAATTCGCATCTCTCATCCCAGCCACTGCGGTGGATATGGAAGACACCACGGGAGACTGGTGTCCAGAGACGTACGAGCCACCGTAGACGTGGGTCTGTTTGTGGTGAGTTTCGGGTAGCTTATCGTCCTTCCGTCTTCTGGGAGACAACAGACCAGCATATTGTTAAATGCGCTCCTCAAAGAGAGTCGGCAAACCCAAGTGGAGCCTACCAGAGCCAAAGCCTGCCGGGAGGCTTTGGCTCTTGTTCGAAAGAGTTAACGCGGCCCTGGTACATAACGGGGTTAAGAAGGTAGGTACACGATGAGTTTTAGTCGGTCAGTAAGAGTCTGACACTCTCTCTCGCTGCTAGCCCACAGCGGGAGGTATGATTCCCAACGAGAAAAAGGTGCTGATTTCTCAAATAGGATGAGTTGTTACGGACATTAGCACATTTAACAGGAATGCTTGTATTTTTATTACTAGTATCATAGGAACAAACAGTGTAACAATTGTAGATAGGCCAATAAATAAATAAAATAAAATAAAATTTACTTCTATAATATAAGTATGAAAAAATTATAAAAATAAATTGACCGCGACTACCCAAGTTTGACCGTCTCGGTCGATCTATCCGAATAACCCTTATTTAGTAACAAGCTCTTTTTAATAAATAGTAACAACTATGACAAATAAGTTTTAGGCTCTTACCTAACTTAGACTTTGTTCAGACTTAGCTTAAAAGTTAACTCAAAGTTACCCCTTTAAATAATGAAATTTTCAGCCCTCTGAGAGAGCTTTGCTAAAACTGGTAAAAGTTCGTAAAATCGATAGGTTAAATTGAAACTATGAGAAAATCTTCAAACGATTGATTTGACTTAATAATGGCTTATAAGAAAAATATAAATAAAAAAGTTATAGTATCTAAGAGACAAATCAAAAAGTGTATTTTTTTGTCAAATTCTGAAATAAGTAGTGGCCGTCCTTACACAAGGAGATCAGCCAGCTGCGCAGGACATATTATAGTGCACGAGCCTTTGCGCAGACACAGGTGCACTCACTATTCCTTCACTTTCATAACCCGATGAGACGACAATCCGACACCACCGGAGAGAGATCATTTAATAAGTATCGAGTGATCATAAGAAACTTCTTGTGTATAAATCTCTAACTTAAAATGGATTTAAGAGTCAATAAATACAATACAATTAAGAGTACCCACTACACTGCAAATTTTTAGTCGGCCGATAGTTTGTTTGGGCTCATAAATCAGTATGAAGATGAATGGTAGTACGCACATTACAAAGATCAGGTATTTAGCCGGTATCAGAGCGACTGAAAACTTTGCCTGGAATCAACATTTTTCTTTAAAAAAATATGCCAACCATCGGGTCAAATATCGGCCGACTATTTAGTCTGCAGTTTGATACTTTAAGAGTCTATAAATACAATCTAATTAAGTTTAATCGTTATGAAAATGTCTCGATTAATCGTTAATCGGCTCGTTTGATTAATCTATTGATATTTATCGATAGAACGTGTGTGGTCGGACTTGTTTAGATATAAGTGATGTGTCTACGCATTTTAATTATACTAAACGTTAGACTTGCGCAAGCCATCACTCCACCGTGCCTGAGGACGTCCTACACTACGTTTGCCGAGGCGCAAGACGGCTGGCAGGAGCTGGATGCGAGAAGCCGAAAATCGATCTCAGTGGCGTGCACTTGGAGACGCCTATGTCCAGCAGTGGACTGCGATAGGCTGATGATGATGATGAAACGTTAGACTTTAGTTAGTTAAAAAAGTGCTTGAATTATTTCTTCTGCCTTTGCGTAGATCACCTTTCTGGTATTGGTATGAAGTCAGATTGCTGAGCAAGAGGTCTTGGATTCGATTTACAAGGGCCAGGATTTTAATTTGGTGGTTACAAATACATATAGAAAGACGAAGTGTTGTATAGATACAAGAGCGCCAGGGACATGAGACCAGCTCCCTGAACATTGGCCTACTGTGTAGAAGAGGACCACATATACACATCGGATCGGATATTTTAATAGCATTACCTTCTTATTTATATAGAGGAGCTCGTGGCTAAGTAAAAGCTGTATGGGTGCGTTGATCATAAAGTTAAGCAATGCTAAGTAGCTGCTATTGGTACGTGGAAGAGTGACCATCATTTCCGACCAAGAGGTACCCGGGTAACTGGCTTGAGGAGGTCAGATAGGCAGTCGCTCTATGTAAAACACAGCCGGATAGACTGAAAGCCGGCCCTGACGTACCTAGTAACCAATAGGCTAAACACATAATACTTTGTCAACATTATACCTTCATATAATTTTCAGAATTAATGTGGATTTGTTTGATTAGTTTAAATAAACCCAACGCAATTATAAATTATTATTTATCACTGTTACAATAAAACTTTATAAATCAATATTAAATACCTACCAAAACGGACGTTTTACAATATCATAGAATTTCATTGTAACGGCATCATAAACGATAAAACACTATTATTTAAATAATGCAGTAACAATAAAGTATTTTAATTAATTGAAACACATTACCTTCTGAGTATGAATAAGACAGAGAAACTTATACGTCAGACAACTGTCACTTTTGACGTAAGGTTACGTCAAAATTACATAAAGTCAATTAAATTAGTACGTATAAGATATTTTTGGAAAAGTACACTGACATAGTCTAGATTTCGAAGTTAATTGGGTTATAATAATACCTCAGAACTTTGAATTTACTTTGAGTAGACACATAAGTATGAATATTTTAAGTTTGACTTTTTATTAGGTAAACGTGGTTGAGGGCTGCGAGATTTTCTAAAGGAGTTACATGAAGGACTATAGGGTTTTTGGTCAGTAAGAGTTTAATACTCCCTCACGCTGCACCAACAGCGGGAACCAAAAAAAATAGGTATTCATATACATACTTAATGTAGACCCTTTTGCAAGACCCTAAAAAGCATTTAAATACACTTGGATACCGTTTTTATGAAAAATCATCAAATGACCCTCGCTGTTATAGGTGCAGTGGGGGTATCAGACTCTTACTGACTAAAACCCATCATGTTCCTTCTGAAGTCCTTTACATACCAGGGCCGCGGTAACTCGCGCGAACCATCCCGCAGCCCCGGACATTTTTATACTGACTTTGACATGACTCAAAGCGCTCTACAACCTGTATTTCTACTCAAAGTACCACTCATTACTATTAATACCAGTTTCCATAGAGTAATGAAATTATTTGTGTAGATATATTAGTATAGATTGGAAAACATGCGGTCCCTTTGATAAATGTTTAGCTTTGTGTACAAGTTATTTGGTAGCCGTTTATGAATCGGGGTTTAATCGAAATGGTGGTGGTATGTCAGTTAATGAGTGAAAATCGGTTTGATAGTAGTTGTTTTTGGCAGTTCCACCTGCATATTGAGGTAAATACTTTTAGCAACCGGAGAAGTACCTAGATGTATTTTTGGGCTCAAGATTATCTGTGCGCACATTGACCTATAGGTATTGTTTTGGTGAAAGACAGACACAGATTCACTTTAGAATTTGTAATACTAGTAGGTATATAAGGAATAGTTCTCTCGTGACTCAATCTATATTCCTAGGGAATTAATTTCCACACACGGATAAAAAGTTGACTTTCTTCTTTCTCATGCTTTATACTACATACTCGTAATGCGTAGGTACCTTTCATTAAATCGGTTCAGTTATTTTGGCCTCTAAGTGAGACACATTTACTTCCCCTTTTTCACATTAGTAATCATTAAGAGGGCAGCAACTTATAAGCCTTACATTATAATCATCATTTTCCAATCTCATGTTAAGTATATCAAAATTCACAAAACATACGCAGTACCCTTTAAAGATCTGCTATCAGCCAACCATTAAAGTAAATAGCAGTAAACGATGTATAGATCCGAACGTAACACGAAAACCGTCAATGTCGATAAAAACCGGTAAACAGCTCGGCTGAGACGTAAAATGAAGTAATTTTGGCACCCGAATAAACGATATACATCTTTAAAGAGATACTAGGGTTTGGGCGCGGGTTTTACTGTGTTTAAATATTGAGGATAATATATTTTTTTGGGTGGAATGAGATAGAATAAGGAATCTTGCTGTAAGCATTAATACATAAACAATTGGAATAATATTTGGTATCAAGATGATAAAAATGAATTTTACCAATGAAGTGGATTCCCATTTTTACTTCCGTCCAAAAAAAAAAATCTATTAAGAAAACTAACCAAAAGTAACTATTTAAAGCTTTAAGGTATTATTATAAGTTTACAGTAGCACCCAGGTGAAGCTCTAATTGTTACTTCTATTCTGTAATCACTATTAAAATAAATACTAAACAAACACACATGTTTTATATATATCGACGCTCACACCCTGTATCGTTTACACAGAGTGTTCCCACCATTTTATACGCACCCTATATGTACGAAATGTTCCCCTAAATGTGTATTAATTTCGTTCGAATGCTTTGCGAATAGTAAAGGGTTTTAAGCTTCTAAACTATAGTAGGTATACTAGGTTTACTACATAGAGAACAAAATGACTAGCGGAAATGTCATAACGCAATATCTCCTAAGAAAGTAGCGCGACAACATGCGGGTGTTCGGGGGACGAGGAACGTTACTAGCTCCTCCCTTACACGCCTTCTATGGAAACTGTCCATTTATTTTAACAACCAAATTAACAATCGGACTAATCTTTGACAGATTAGTCCTAATTTGACGAAAAACCCGGAAGTCTCGTTAGTTCAAGTAACTGATCACGCCTACCGTACGTTGCTTGACCTACAAGAAGGCGCCTGACCTACCTTCCTTATGGCATCTCCGCTATTCTCCGTAGTCCATGGTTTTATGGTTCCAAACTATAGTAGGTAAACTACCTATTTATCCTTTGTTACCTTTCTTAGCTGCTAAATGGATTTACAAAAGCAGTAGAAATAATGTGTTAACATAATACGGAAGAACCTTCTTAGGGCGAGTCGATATTCGTCTTGAAAGGATAAGTAATGGTCTCGTTTTTTGGATGATGCTTAATTGAACTTGAAAAGTATATTCTGTCCATCTTTTCCCCTCTCTTGTTCTGCAAAAAAAAATACAATGAACTATGGTTTTGAGCGTCATGTGACTGTTACATAATTCAGAAGCGTATATGATAGTCTTTTGCATTCACATAGGTTTGCAAAATTTACAATATTAGGATGTAACCGACAACTGACTTCCAGACTCCGGGTTGCGTTGTCAAATAATAATAATTAAAAAATAATTAAACTCATTATCTCTAGTTATTTTCTCTTTAACTTTTTCATTTACTTTGATCTAGATATTGATTTTGTGATTTTATATCCTATATTTCATAAGCTTATCGGATGGCACGTTAAACTGTAGGTCCCGGCTGTCATTGAACATCCTTGGCAGTCGTTACGGGTAGTCAGAAGCCAGTAAGTCTGACACCAGTCTAACCAAGGGGTATTGGGTTGCCCGGGTAACTGGGTTGAGGAGGTCAGGCAGGGCAGTCGCTCCTTGTAAAGCACTGGTACTCAGCTACATCCGGTTAGACTGGAAGCCGACCCCAACATAGTTTGGGAAAAAGGCTCGGAGGATGAGGAGGATTTCATAAGCTTATCGATCTCTATCTAGGCTATAGCCGTCTACAAAAGTATTTTATGCGCGTGCACATTTAATCTTGACGTTATAAATCCAAGCTAAGTTAGTAACGACATCTCGTGAACTGTTGACGTATTTACTATTATTGCCAGACATATAGGTATACATAAATAAATTAAAGAAACATATTTTATAAGGGTCCGTTTAAACCTAGTGAGTGAATGCTCATTTTATCCCCATCTATCAAATTATTTTAGAGAAAACCATGATGTAATTAAATAGGAAATATTGTTAAATAGTATATTATTAGACAGGAAGAAAAGCCAGAAAAAATTGTTGATTTGCTCTAAAGTCTAAACATACCGTAACAGCATTTTTGCATTAGCCGATTTCCACTCAGTTTTTCCAAGCAGTAGTTACTTACTGCTCTGTTGTCGAGCAATATCGATATAATTTTAACGCTCGGTATTGCTACGTGCGACAAAAAAACGCCAGTGTGAAAGCGCTGTTAAACTCAAACGGCATTCTCAAAGGCTTATAAGTTGTAGTATTCACTGTACAAACTTATGTATTTTTAAACATTTGATATAGCGTGAGAGCGAGATAGGTGATAGATAAAATGTATGAGTTAGTATATTTTACTCTTTTCCTTTTAAAGATTGCCGGTATAAGGTGAATTCATCAAGATCATCTAAGTTTTTATTTATTGTTACATTGATCTACAGATATCGATTGAATAATTATTATTGGCAATAGTATAGTATCTATAATAAGCTAAAAAACCAATTCCATGGACGGACTTTCCGATTCAATATGAACTAGAAACAATATTTCTACATGTTGTAAAAACAAAACATTTTCGTATTAATAAACTTCACTCCCCTTTCTTATTAACCCGGGTAAAGTAAAAATAACATTTTAGTCAAGTCAAATATCAAGTAATGTGTATGTCGCAGTCATCCGGTAGAATTTGCTATTATGATTGAATGACTACATTTAATTGAATGACTAGGCTGAACGCTGATTGAACAAGCGTCACTCAAATTAGTTAGCAGAGTGCTGCATAGCACTTTGAGTAGAGTGGCCATAAATTAATCATCATCTTCCGAGCCTTTTTCCAACTATGCTTCGGTCGGCTTTCAGTCTAGCCGGATGCGGCTGTACCTGTGTTTGACAAGGAGCGACTGCCTTTATGACCTCCTCAACCCAGTTACCCGGCAACCCAGCACCCCTTGGACAGACTGGTGTCAGACTTACTGGCTTCTGACTGCTAAGGATATTACCTGACAGCCGTTAGGCACGCAATTAAATGTAGTCATATAATGAACGCGCTAGTCATTCAATCAAATAGTAAATTCAAACTAGATGACTGCGACATGAACAAAGTGAAATATTTCGTCGACATTCATCAACTTCTGTCGGTGAAAATGTGTGCAAATTGTGGATTGTCGCGTGTCAATTTGCCAGTGTGCGCCCCGCCTTATTATTGTAGGAAATTCTGTGGACTAATGCGGAGTGGAAATACTGTTTGTTGTATATTATATACTAGTGGTTTGTTGTGACTTTGGTTAGAAGTTTTTGAAGTTAATATTTTAAGGATATGAGTGATGCTCTATCTATTTACATATATGTTTTTAGCTGTTAAGATTCACCTACTTACTACTTACAAAGGTAGAGTTAAGGTTTTATTTTCGTTACAAATTCTGATTTCATTCATTCATTTATATCAATAATTCTTCAATTCTTTTGACTTGTTGAATAATAATTTAATATACATGCTAAGCCATTCCTCTCTCAAGTTACATAATGTATATGTAAAACACATCAACTTTTGAGCAAAAAACAAGGAACAAAAACACCTTACAGCCTTCATCTGAAAAACTCGTTAAAGTCATAAATCAATTTGAAAAACAAAATACTGAAAACTTTTTTCATATCCTATACCTTCTTTTGCTTGATAGGGATATTTGGCAATTAGGAATCTGATTATAAAATACATCGAAGATTATCATTCTTAAGAGCTTTATGGATCTTTTCTCTACCTTTTAAGGGCTTTTTAAGTATCGATGGATATCGATGGAACCTTACAAGGTTAAGCAAGGCTGGGCGCGGCCCGTCCGTGGATGGGACCATCTTGTTTTTCCGTGTGTCGGAAGGCACGATGACCAGCGGGGTCAGTACGAGTTTTCAGTCAGTAAGAGTCTGACACTCCCTCACCGCTGCTAACCCACAGCGGGAGGGGGTCATGTGTTGATGTTTGACGTCGTTAAAAAAAGGCACGATAAACTTGAGGGTCCCAGCTGTAATTTGAACATCTTTGGCAGTCGTTACAGGTATTCAGAAAATCTGACACCCAGTCTTACCAAGGGTTATCTTGTTACCAAGGTAACTTGGCTGTGGAGATGATCTATGCAAAATATTGGTTACTCACCTGCATGTCATACCAATGTTCTATTAACATGAACATTTTAAAACAAAAGTTCAGGTACTCCTAGCAATATCTGGAAGGCTAAAGCTAAAGCTTACTAGCTTTCAGTGAGAGACTTATCTTCGAAGAGTCACAAGTACAACTGAATTAGTTAGAAGACCAGAAGTCAGACTGTCAGACCCTTTATTAGTAGATTTAGCAAAAGATTATGTAAATTCACGCCCGCAACGAAAGGAACCACAATACAATGAGAATGAGAAGATACTTTTTAGGGTTCCGTACCCAAAGGGTAAAACGGGACCCTATTGTTTTCGCTCCTCTGTCCGTCCGTCCGTCTGTCACCAGGTTGTATTTCATGAACCCTGATAGTTAGAGAGCTGAAAGGACATTGCTCTGCGTCCATACGTAGTTGGCCCTGGAGCCAAGAGCATCGGATAATTATGTATTGTATTCTCTATCATTAGTAGATTCCTAGAAGATCTTGTATTTATAGCGGACTAGCTGCAAAAAAGATATATTTCAAAAAAAGTATCAGATTTTGAGGTTATAATCTAACCATAACAACGAATATAATGCTACGTTCACACGCGCGCCGCGCAGCCCGGCGGGCTGCCCGTCGCGGGCAGGCGGACATTCAAGCTGTTCACACGCGCGCCGTCGTGTCAGTCAGTGCAAGAATGGCGAGAAGCGAGGATCTCCGTGTTGTTGCTGTCATAGCCTTTGGCTTAACTTATTTTTATTGGAAAAAGAAACAAAATGATGAACGACGTTGATCATTCCGCCATGTTGTAATCTCCGATCGAAGCGACTTTCTTAGAACGTTGAATGAAGATCCACTCGTCGCGAAAGCGCAGGAGAGACTGACTGCCCGCGCACGTGTAAACAGTCGCCGGGCGCCCGCACATTCATCCTTTGAACTTTGCCAAAAAACCGACACTCGCCCGATTCACGGCATTCACGGGCACGGGCGCGTTCACGGGCTCGGGCGTACCGTTTACACGCTCGTGAACGTGACTGTGCCCGTTGAATGTCGATTTGAACGCGCGAGTGTGAACGTACCATTAAATGTAGGTACCTACCTACCTACGATTTTTCATAGCTTTGAGTGATTTTTAAGAAACTAAAAAGTAGGTAATATCTTAATACCTACCTAGATAATTAGGTACCTATGCAGTTGTTTTTCTAAAAAGTGGATGAAGTACAAAAATAAAATGACATATAACATTAATAACATCAATAACGGACGACGTGACGTTCACAGCAAAACTAGGGATGTAGTACAACACCACACCAATAATCGATTTTTTCGATTAAGATTTACTGTGGTCTTAAATTATTTCAAACTGTCTATTATTATTATTTCTCGTTATTTTTTATAAAATATCTCACATCTATGTGTGGGTCGAAATGGCACGGGCCGAAGCCAAGTGCTTTAAAGTAAACTGGATTGAAATAAATTACGCGTTCAAAAATTTCCGAGTTAACCGACATGTATTTAGAATGACTGCTTTTTGTAGTAGTAGATAGGTAGATGGACTTATATTCAGTGAGGCTAGGCTATTGTGTAGGGTTTTTGGGATGACTCCTGTGCTGGATAGTATGATGGGGATAGTTTTGGTATGAGTAATATTCCACTGTGTTTTTAGCTCTATGGATAAATCAGTATATTTTGCTATTTTTTCTGTGTGTGTGCTGGTAAGGTTATGTGTGTTACATACGGCTATATCTATTATGTATACTGATTTATTTTGCTTATCTAACATAGTTATATCTGGTCTATTGTTGTATATAGTTTTATCAGTTATTATGGTTCTATCCCAGTACAACTTGAAATAATCGTTTTCTAACACCGCTTGTGGTTTGTATTTATAATAGGGAACTTTATCTGTGATTAGTTTTGTTTGGAATGCTAGAGACTGATGGATTATTGCAGCTACTTGGTCATGGCGGTGTTTGTAGTCAGTTTGGGCTATGGCTCTACACGCACCCGTGATGTGCTGGATGGTCTCGGACGCGCCATGACATCGTCTGCAGGAGTCGTTGTAGTTGGGTCGGCGGATTATGAATTTTTGGTAGTTGCCTGTGTCTATAACCTGATCCTGGATGGCGATCATAAATCCCTCTGTCTCAGGGAAGAGTTCACCTCGCTGCAGCCACGCGTTCGACGCTTTCATATCGACATGAGGTTGCTGCAAGTCGAGGCGATGTCTTCCGTGGAGAGATTTACGCTCCCAAACTGCTATTTTATCTGCTTTGCTGACGATTTGTTCATTAGTTTGTGGCTCGGTAGTGTGTAAATTGAGTGGAGTAATTTTTTTGTCTGTTTGTGTAATTGCTTTGTGAAGTGGTGATTGAAGGGCCTTCTGTAGGAAAAACTTTCTTAAGGTGGTTATTTGTTTATTGTGTAAGTTTTGTATGTCGATAAGACCCCGTCCTCCTTCGTCTCGCGGTAGTGTGAGTCTCTGAACACAGGATCGCGGATGGTGTTTTCTATGCGTAGTTAAGATTGTGTTAATGGAACGTTGTAATTTACTCAAATCTGTTTTGGACCAATTTATAATGCCAAAAGAGTAGGCGAGTATGGGGATGGCAAATGAGTTAATGGATTTAAATAAATTGCGCGACGTTAGTTGAGATTTTATAAGCATATGTAGTCTGTGTCTGTATTTAGTTATAATTTTGTTTTTAGTATGTTTTTGATCTATTTGGTGAGATTGCTCATAGCCTAAATATTTATAAGTGTCATTTTGTGAAAGGGGTTCTATTGCTTGGCCTGAGTCTAATACGAATGGGTTACTATCAACATGCTTTCCGTTTCGTAGGGTAAATGTTTTGCATTTGTCAATACCGAATGACATGTCAATATCATCAGAGAAAGTTTGGGTTAGGTCGGCAAGTGAGTGAAGACCTAATACACTGTTGCTATAGAGTTTGATGTCGTCCATGAACATTAAATGGGTCAGCTTACAACTATCCTGGTTTTCATTATTTTTAATTGTAAGACCACTATCAGAAGAGTTTAAGAGATTTGATAGTGGGTTTAAGGCTAGGCAAAACCAGAGAGGGCTTAAGGCGTCTCCTTGGTATATTCCTCTCCTTATGGGTATGGGATCTGTGTCTATGGATTTTCCTACTTTAAGTTTAGTACTCCAATGTTTCATGGACTCTGTTAAAAACTGAATTATTTGAGGATGAATTTTGTAATGTTGTAGTATGTACAGTAGCCAACTATGAGGAACAGAATCAAAAGCTTTTTGATAGTCTATATACATGGTGCAGATATCGTTTTTTAAGTTAACATTGTGTTTCATGGCAATGGCATCTATGGTTAACTGCTCTTTACACCCCTGGCTGCGTTTACGGCACCCTTTTTGCTCCTCCGCTAAAATGTTGTTCTGTGCGGTGTGTTTGTATATAATTTCTGCAATGCAACCGGTAGTTAATTTGTAAATAGTTTGTAGGCAAGTTATAGGTCTGTATTTGGCTGGGTTTGTGTAGTCGGAGTCTTTAGGAAGCATGTAGGTTAGGCCTTGTGTGATAAATTCTGGAATATTCTGTGGATCTTTAATGAAATCGTTAATGTGATTATAGATGGAGGGGTGTAGGAAAGTTAATTTCTTGTAGTAATAATTGTGGATGTGATCAGAACCTGGACTTTTCCAGTTATGCGCTTTATTGATGACGTTAACGAACACCTCTAATGGAATAGCAGTAAATTCCATATCAGTTACATTTTGTAAGTTG